>NW_020312325.1:0-278410 GCF_002999335.1 Cyclospora cayetanensis | reverse complement strand
CTCCCATGGTGATCCATGAGGCTCACACTAAGATGGCCCCCGCACCTATGTACGTTGAGGCTGCTCACAGCAAGACAGCTGCAGCTCCAATGTACGTGACAGCTGCTGCCCCCATGAAGGGTCGGTACCTCGCTGCCACGGAGGAGGAGTCTCATATGAATGAAGAGCCTGAGCACATGGAAACAGCAGCTGAACGCAATTTGGGCAAGAAGAAGAGCACTACGTACGTCGTAGAGCCCGCGCCGGTTGTTCCTACAGCCGTCTTCGTTGAGGCCGTTCCGACAAAGATGGCAGCTCCTGCACCCATGGTGATCCATGAGGCTCCCACTAAGATGGCAGCTCCTGCTCCCATGGTGATCCATGAGGCTCACACTAAGATGGCCCCCGCACCTATGTACGTTGAGGCTGCTCACAGCAAGACAGCTGCAGCTCCAATGTACGTGACAGCTGCTGCCCCCATGAAGGGTCGGTATCTTGCTGCAGGTCCCATGACCATGCATGAGGTGCAATAATGCGCGTTGTTGTAGTATGCCTTCCTTCTGCGTTTTGGCGTGTAGTCAGAACGGTAACTCATGGTCCCAATTATGTGACGCCGTCGTGCAAAGTATCTTACTTCAGCTGGGACGGTCCCTGCCTCTGCGGTCAGTGTGTCCCACATCTGAGCTGTTCCTGTGAACATCAAGATACACGCTAAGAAGCGTGTGCTGCTCCCTTGCCCTATGTGATGAAAAGACCTACTCCCACCAACGATGGCAAGCATAGGAAATTTGATGCTGCCCTCAGCTGTATGAGTTAGACTCTCTACAGCAGTAATCCGAAGCGACCAAGCGTCGGAATTCGACGCTGATCAGTGAGGGAGGCCCTTCCTATAGACCGCTGGGCTCGTTTCACTGCGCATTGACCCCGCGGTTTTATGCGAAGTGGTAGATGTAGTGACCTCAGCAGCAGCACGACTAACGCGGTGCTGCGTATGTATTTACCCTGTGTTCGAAGTGAACCGAGATTTTCACTACTATATTTTGTTGAATTAATGCAAGGTAAAGGGCTCCTAGTTTTTCAACGCTTGCTAGCTTAGAGTATTTGCCGATGCTGTACTAGAATTGTGATGTTTATTTTAGCTATCATCAGATGCGAGGTCATCGCCTCGAAAAATCTTCGTTTCATATGTCCAATACTTAATTTTATTGCGTGATGGAGCGAGAAATGCTGCTACAACCGCCCTATGCCATGCGTACAGCACTTCTGTTCCGCAAGCTACATGGGTGAAGGTGCTACAGATATGCTTCATCAGTGCGCCGACAGATACTTACAGTATGAAATAGGATACGTGAACCACGAAGCTACCTCTTGAGCCTGCAAAAATACACCATGTGCAAATGAATTTAGCCAGCAACGATGATTTTCTCACTCGGGTTACAGTGAAATTTAATCTGTAGCATAGGGGATGATGACAGCGAAAAGAATGACAGTGCGGGGGCAACGTGGGAACACATGTTCACAAATTGTGAAGTCGATGGTCCCCTTCTCTTGGCATCATATATTATTGCTTTTCCTTTAGATTCACATCAACGTGAGCTGAGAAGTTCTCTCTAAGCACAGCTTCCTGAATGTGCAATTGAGGAAGGGAAGCGCCGGAAGTCAGTATACACGCACCTGGAGCTAGGAAACACTATTAGGATGTTTTATCATGCGCGAACTACGTTATATGGCCTCTCTACATAAAATTAGAGATATTCAGGCAGTACATAGTCATTTTATCTTTACAGCCTATCCTCGCTTGCTCAACATCAGCTGGAACATGGGAAGAGGGTCTCATGGTGCACGGTGCGTTTTTGAGGAAAATAATCGTGGGTCTTGAATTGGTGAAATGATCATTCCTTCGCTATTAGTATAATTTGGCCCTAAAAGGCGCTTCGGGTTTGTGCTCAAGTGCTCTTTCTCGTATTTTAGGAGCCTTCTTAACCACAGCAATATGCATTGCATGAAGGAAATCGTAGTGGGGCAGGGTTACTGCTTCACAAAAATGACGGGTCCAGTTAAAGTCACTAGCAATATCTGAAGTCTTCAAAGTGCGCTAAAGCCCCTTTTACGCCGCTACTTAATCCCAGGCAGAAGTATATTGAGCTGCCACTGGAAGGGAGTGTAAGTTGTCCGGCTCGATGCCAAAACCATGGTGGAAAAGGCGGTAGAATGCGTCAGGCAAGACCACCGTGTTCCCCTTTGAAAGGCGGTCTTGTGGTGAAGTTTTAATGAATTCTTTGCAGAAGAGGTCTCAACGAGATACGCATTTTGATGTGTACAGACGAAATACTCTAACCTGGCTGCTTCTGCCACTACCGTTGCCACAGCTCCTTTTCACGAAACATACGAGCAGCAGCATATGTCAACAAAAAACAGAATCAGTATGTTGTTTCTGCTATTTAGGAGAGAGCAGTCTTAGCTGAAGGAAAGCAAGCATTTCGTGAAGAGATAATAAGGGGGGGCAATTAGGGCTTTCTTTTCCCTCAAAGCAAAGTCGAATTACAAGAAAGATCAATGCACAACTGTGAAGCTGAGTTTCAGCACCATCACTGAGGGTCTTACACTGTTACAGTGTGCACTTAAAGGTGAGCGAAGGCAAGTGAACGCCAAGGTTCATTTTGCTAGCTTTTACGGTTTCGATTCTGATATAGCTGGTCCCACAAAAGTTTGAATAAGTTTGAGCTTCCTGCTGCCTGCATGGGGGCTCTATTTCTACATATATCCTTTCTGCTTGCGTGCGGTTTGGGTTGGAGGATTTGCACTGCTGATGTATTAAAAGAAGCCGCATCTATTCTGTGCGAGCGTTTCCAGAAATTTCACCGTAGAGGATGAACACTACCCTCTATCAAAGTCGACAGATAGTAATTCAGAGTGACGAGCTTCAGCTTTGTAAAGCAACTCATCGAATAGTGCGTGCTTCTTTCATCTGTAAACCGTTGCTATGTCAGCGATTCGCTGCACGGTAGTCGGCAGCGCGATGTCGGGGATTCCTTGCTAGTATCCCCATGAGCAGTTACTTTACCTGTTGGTTTCCAAAGGCAAATACGCTATAAGCGTTGGCTTGTTTGCTGTTTTGCCAGTCACAGTGTCTTAGGACGGCCGACTTGAATCCCACACCAAAAGCACCCGATGGGGCCTTGCAAGAACCAGCTCCTATGTTGCTGCATTGTGCTCCTTCGTCTTGAATATAGCTCTTTCGATGTAAATTGTGCTTTTTTTCTGGCTCCACAAAGACAGTCTGCGACAGATTCCTTAGGCCCCTCCGCTGCAACAGTTGCTGCAGGATTCCCCCGAACCCGGGGAATTTCCATTGGAGGCCCTTCTCTATGACTCTGTGGGGCTGCGCCTGCGGCTCTATTCAAGGCCTTTGCAGCATCATCATGGGCGTTCGATTTCACGCAGCCTACAGTGCAGGTCTGCGCGCGATTTCCAGGGTGGCGTTGCCGCTGGCCAATCCTCTGAAGAAGCAACAGCAACGCTGCCTACAGAGCTCCACCCTGCGCATTCGAGGCCCTGCTCTTAACAGGCAGGATGCATCCCCCTCAGCAGCAACAGAAGGGGAAGAAGCCGCTGCTACTGGCAGAAACTCCGCTACCCAAGCACCAGGTCGTGCTGAGTGGCCAGCAGACATCACAGAGCGGGCCCGTCGAGTGATCGCTGCGGAAGAGTCAAGCCACACTGCGCCTTCGGAAGGCCAGACACTACAGCGCCATCATGGAGTTAGCGGTCTTATTTCGCAAGTAGAGATGCAACGGCAGCTGCAAGCAGAAACTGCGCAAGCATTCTGGTCACGCGTCAAACGGACCGTTGCTAGGCCTCTCTCGGGGGCAGCAGCGGAATTAGATGCATCCTTTGGCCACCTCGAGGGGGCTCCCAAGGGTACTGCTGCCTCCCCCATTGTGTACAAGCGGTACGTAGATGGAATGACAGCGGCCCATCACTACCCCGCGCGTTTGCTGCCCATCAACGAATCCACGCAAGTTCCTCCTCGCTTTTTTGTCACGCCGTTCGATCTCGAGGAGAATCCGGATCCGCTAGCTCATGGAGGCCGTGCTGCAGGCTTAATGGGAGCTGGACTCTTCAAAAGCCGTACAGGCATGCAGCCTAGGACGGCCGTGAGTTGCAGCCAGCTTCCCCCCCAGCCCGCTTTTCCCCCACCTCCCTGCTCTTCCATACACACGCACACATACACATCTGCTGCTCGTCGACTGTGCACTGCATGCCCCTCCAACCCCCCAAAGTGTTTCCAGCCCACGAGTTTGCTGCTGTGCTTGCTGCCTTACGTGATTTCGCACACTGCCGGACGTTGGTGTATGCTGCTGTGCGCTGCATGCAGCTAGCGGAGCGTCTGTATGGCAGAGTCTCCCTCCTCTTCCTGTTCGATTTGGGGGGGCAGTACTCCCAGCTCTCAGATGTGGCGGCTTGGCTGGATCACTTGAAGCGCCATCCCGCCTTCCTCTCGGCCATCTACGGGCCGCCCTTCGCCGCTGCCGCGTCTACTTCCGGTATTTCTCCTTCTCAAGAGCAGAAGAGAACACACCAGCAGCGGGCTTTCATAGGCGTCACGCCAGCAACAGCGGCTCCAGACCTGGCATCCGTCTCGTATCTTTGTGTTGATCATGCACCCGCGTGGCTGAGGCCTCTGGCTATCCGCAGCATGCGCCGTCTGGCTCCAGCTTTCCACCCCCTTTCGCCGTTCCACAACTTTCCGCAGCGGCTTCTTTCCGCGAGTCGTGCGTTGGAAGGGCCCCCCGTGCCTCCCAAGGACCCCGAAGTGGACTCCATGCGGCAGGTGGCTGAAGAATATGACAGCCTCTGCTCGCTCGCTGGTCGCCAAGCCTTAGCTGGAGGCCTCGTTGGCTCATTTCTAGGATACAGCGGGAGCTGGGGAGCTCTAGAGACCGAGGCTTTGAAGCGGAAAGAGCGGCACAAGTTTGTCACCGTCTTGCTGGTGGATAAAGCTGCGAGAATTCGGTGGCATGCGACAGGCATGCCCACGGAGGAGGCGGTCCTGCTGCTTCTGTGAGCTCCTCTCACGGCTGTCGTGGCTCCACGTCTACTGGTTTCCTTGCCTGATTCCCAATCGCGCCAGCTATGTGCCTTCGCTGCATGCATTCGAGGAGTCAAGCGCCTCCAAAGTGTGTCGCTCTCGGTGCTGCGCATTTTGCAGGTCCGGTCTCAAGGCCCTTCTGGTGGAGAAGGCCAACGCAGCCAACAGACTCCCGAAGGTACACGTTTAAATCGCGGTGTCAAGCGGCGGCATCGATATCGCATGCGCGCCAACAATTCTTAGACCGTCAGAAAATCAACGGTGCTCCGAAAAAAATCTGATTTCGTGTCATTTTTTGCAAGTGCCAGCGTCCTTTGCTGCTTAGAACACGAAATCAAACCACTCCGAGGAACCTAAAAAGGCGTGCATTGTAATCATCTGCTGCAGTAATGACCGTAACAGCAGCTGCTACATATCCTGCCGACGTCTGCTGCTCTGCTTGCTTTGGAGGGCTCTGCACTATGTAGCATACGCCAGATACCTCTCACCATTCCCGTCTACTTCTGTGTATGTGGCTTCTTTCTTGAAAAGCTACATGCAACACAAGGGCGACGCCCGTGCAGCCGTTGCAGCGGCATCAGCTAGGACGCGTGAAGTAGGAAGTTCTTAGCATAAAGCACAAATAGAAGGGGCCACATATGCCTCGCCCACCAGTGCCAAACCAGTTGGCGTAAGTTGTTTGATCACATACACATTCATAAAAACTCGACCGCCAAACACTACATGAGTTCGTGGGTCGTAGTAACATATGGCTTCTTACTAAAGGGATTACGCTGCAGCCTGTGCACAACGCAGCAGCAGCGGCCACACAAGGCGGCCTGCTGGACAAGCAAGAAGCTGCAATAGCAAGAACGCGAGAGAGACTGGAGATGAGTCTTCGTGGGGGCCTTTCTCCTCATCAGCTGCGGCTGCTGCCTGTGCAGTGCGTGACTCAGCAGATTGCAGCGTCCTCAAAAGGGTCCGCAGCAACAATTGCCGCTCTTCCAGTGCTCCTGTTGCAGCAAGGTGATCGACAACTCCCTGTAGGGCTGCGCCAAAGGCCTCCAAAGTCTCCGTCACACAATCCCAGTAGAGCCCCTCTGCCTCACTCTTGAGAGACTCCTCAAGAGCAGGGAAACCCTTTGAAAACCCCATACCCCCTTCCTGCAATGCGGGCACGCTAGGAGATGAAGGCCCCTCTGTTGCATCACCACCACTGGCAACTGCATCACCACCACTGGCAGCTGCATCACCACTACCCGCATGTTCAGAATCGCTCGTGCGGAGACGCGCCTCTGCGAAGGGGGTCTCAGAAAGAACTCCTTCGAAAGGGGTCGCCTGAGGAGCTGCTGCAGCGGAGGCAGCTGCTTGTTGCTCATGGGTGGCTCCGCAGGCGTGTGGGAGGAGGCACGAGCCCCTTCCAGCCCCTGCAGCAGCAATGCGGATCGCTACTGCAGTGCGAACAGACGCGGTTGCCCCCAAGCGCCTAGCGGTGCCAGCGCCTGCTGCAGCAGCGTGCCTAAGCAGCATTTTGAGCACAAGTTGTGCGGCGAAGGCAATCCGCAGAGCCAAGGGGCGACGTGGTGGTGGGTTCGAGGTGGGGGAAAGAAGCGACACGCACTTCGCGACACACGCCTCTAGACGACAGCAGCAATTGTTGTGACCAAGGGCACAGGGGCCTTCTTCAGCGTGTGGATTCTGCCCCTGTACGGGCGATGTGGCACTGGAGAGAGGCACGCTGCAACTGTGTGTGCTGTTGCATGGGTGCTGCGTTAGTAGCGAGATTACAGTCACGGGCAGGGCAGTAGCACCGTCAGCAGCAGTAGGGACAGCAGCGGCAGGATGCATCAGCCCCTCCGTGGCAGCAGCGCAGCTACATGGCGCCTGTTTCGTCTGCTCGCGCTCGTTTGGTGTTGTTTGCAAGACACAGCCTTTTCTTATCCCCGGAGGGCATTCCTTTAAGCGCCTCCTCTGAGCAAGAGTAGGGGTGCCAGCAGCACTAACAACGTCAGGTGACCTCGCAGCGGCAGTTGCAACGCCGCCTTTATATCGGCGTATTCGACTTCCCTTGGCACTTCGTTTGACGCTCCTGCTTGCTGGTGAGCACGGCTGTCTAACGCTGCGCCCTGCTTCCATGGCACCCTGCCCAGGGTTCCTCAGCAGCGGTGTCACTACTTTGCTGTCCGGTGTATCTACATCCTCCCGCTGCCGCACTCGAGGCAGTTGTGCGTCTGAAGGTGGGAGGCGTGTCTGCGCAGCCTGCATCGGTCTGAAAGCGTGTGGCGATTTCCCAGCTTTGGAAGCAAGCGCTGAAGCACCCGCTGCTACGGCCGAAACTGCGAGGAGAGACGCAGGCGCAGACAAATCTCCACCTGTTGAGGACTGATGCTCCTGCCGGGGTTCGTCATGACTCCCAGAAACATCAATCAACGGCCCACCCCAGCGAATGTTTGGCTCCTTTCTGTGGTGGCTGTTGTTGCTGCCGCTATTGCTGGCACTGCTGCAGTCTTTGCTGCCAGGGCTGCTGGCAGACGCAAAGCCACGTTCAACAGGTGCAGCGTCTTGAGACTGAATGACTATCGCATCCTCATGCGCCTCCCGATTTCCCAAGACGCGAGGCTTCCAGTCTTCCTGCTGTTGCTGCTGTCCGTGATGCTTCGAGCTTTTGTGCAGCTCTTGCTGTTCTTTCTGCATTGACACTGCCTGCTGAGCCTCTGGCTGCTGTTGCTGCTGCTGTTGCTGCTGTTGTTGCTGCTGTTGCTGCTGCTGCTGTTCTTGCGGCTGCGTGGGGTCTATGACAATGAGGCACGGCTCCGCCGCTCGTGGCTTGCTGCTGTGAAGACTGTTGCTGCCCTTTGCAACTTGGCCATGCAGATTGCGCTGCATTCTTTGCTGCTGCTTCCGCAAGGTCTCCTCCTGCTGCTCTGTTCGCAGCTGTTGCAGAACCAACGTGATTCCGCGATAGTCCTCCAAAGGACATACACTGCAGCACACGCCACGAGCGGCAGCATGCCACACATGACGCCCTCCCGACTGCAGCATGCCACACATGACTGCCCTCCCGACTGCAGCATGCCACACATGACTGCCCTCCCGACTGCAGCATGCCACACATGACTGCCCTCCCGACTGCAGCCGCTCCTACAACAACAACAGCTACAGGAGCTAGTGCAACAACAGCAGCAGCTACAACAGCTAGTACAAAAATAACAACAACGGCTACAACATACCCATTTAAACTGTCTCTCCATAGTGCTTTGAGCTCCTCACTCAACGCTTCTGCCACTTGAATGCCAGGGACGACGCATGCCCTTCTATGCGTGTTGCTGGTGACTCCGCCAACAACTCGCGACGCACGAACAGCGTCGCAGACTCCGCAGCCTAAGAATTTTGTCGTCTTAAAGGAGGCTCCCGGTTGCCTGTAGAGCAGCTGCGGCACAACAAACCACCATCCCGAACCAAGCGATGCAGCAGCACCAGCCAGGCACCATCTCGTGTGTGCTCGGAGGCATCCAGTGCCATCTCTGCGCCTGTGTGAGCTGCGAGTCTTCTTCAAGCATCGACGACATGCATGCGACGAACGTGGCTTGGGAAGTCTCTAAAGCCCCTTAGGACGCTCGAGGACTTCCCTCCTGCCCGTTCCTTCCTTACAGACTCCGTTCTAGGATGTGAGAGCTCTATAACTTCGGGATCAAGAAGTGCGACACACTGCCTACCTTGACGGATATCTTGGTCGTGTAAAGGCCACTCTTCTTTAGTCGCTTGTGCGCTTCTAGAGCCAGCTGGTACAGGAGATTGAACAGGTCAGCTTCCGTTTTCAGCCGCACACCCCAGTTCACCGACAAACTCAAGGATCCACTTGCAGGGATGCCGCCAGTTGGTATTGCAGCTGCTCCTGGAAAGGAGGCGATATCGCCATCACATCCAGGAAGCGAAGGCGGTAGAGGTCTCACGTCAACGCCATGACACATCCACCAGAGCTGCGTTCCCCTCCGCTGCCCTGCATGACAATACGCATGTGCAGCGTACCGCAGTGGCAAGCAGAAAACTCTCTAATTTTGAGCCACTGTCTTTAAGCTGTTGCGGCACCGCCATCTTTCTTCCTGCCCCCCTCCCTCCTCGTTCGACATCCAGATTCCCCGAAAGCGAAACGAAAGGAAGGAAAAACGATCTTTCAACCTTTTCAACACTCCTCTACAGCTAACGGTGCCCTGCTCCCCCCTACCCAGCGCGCGTTGCAGCAGATGCAGCATTTCTTTGCCCTTCATTTGCACGGCTCTGCACGTCAGCGGTGCCGCTTTTGGAGTTGCCGCCTCCTGTGCAGCGTTGATTTTGGCAATCATGCTAAGTCCTACGCCAGGAAGCTGCCGCAGCAGCAGCGGTCCGACAAACGCAGCGGCAGAGGCAGCGCCTGCCTTGACCACGCAGACTCCCTCTCGCCGCAGCACAGCTTCTTCTGATGACAAGGAGAGAGGGCGTCCTTCTGCCGCTGAATCAGACACGCCAGAAGGTTTCGCCGCTGCCGTTGCAAGCCTCGCCAGCAGGCAGTTGCTACCAGCTCCTACAGAGACGCTGCACCCCGTCATCTTCAGAACGATCCTCCTCAAGGCTACGCATATAGCAGCCACCTTCTCCGCCTCCGTTTCCGCAGTGCTGCCTTGACTGCCGCTCGAGCCGCTGCTTTCCTGCGGGATCAGATTGTCGTCATGCTGCGTTTGGAGGACGAGTGGGAAAGAAATTTGAAGAAATGTCTGAGTCACACACACAGACACAGACACACACGCATCCTGCAGCGATCCCTCTTCGAAGGCCAGCTGCAATGCGGCTGCTGCTGGCATAAATGCAGCAGCAGTTTCACGCCTCATGCTCTAAAAACACAGCCCAGTCGTGAGAGCCTTGCTCAAAAAACTGCCTATCCCTGCGCCACAGGCTCTCCCCACAAATGTGCAACACCCCCAACAACCCCAACACCCCCAACGACCCCAACAACCCCAACACCCCCAACAACCCCAACACCCCAACCACCCTACAAGAGCCCCCGCCTTAGACACTGCAGCTAGGTTGGTCAGTCTTCGCCGCATGGACGCTCTAGTGTCTTCTCGCGCACCTCGTCACAGGAAAGCGGGATAAGCCTGTGCGAAAGCGAGAGAGCAACCCTGAAAAGGCCTTCACTGGCGTTCTCGATGCCGTCAAAGTCGTAAGGCAGCAACTTAAGAGACGGGCAGAGGGCGAAGGCAGAACGCAGCCACATGCCCTTCTTCACCCCTTGCATCCGAGCAGGGTAATTGCAGCTCGCTATCTCTGAGGTGCTCCCGCCTCGAGGTGGACTGCCCCTTGCTGCTCCTGGCTCTGAGTGGCGCACATGCACACAAACGGGGGGTAAAGGATGCAAAGAAACTGAGCGACATGGACGCTCCACAGTCACCAAGAGACACTTTTCAAACGGAGAAATAAAAGCAGCAGCAAGCTGGATCTATATATACATATATATATAACCGCTCAAAAAAACACGCCTCGAAGCCAACACTTCGCACGACGGCTTCCAACAGAAAACAACAGCCAGCGGCCTAACCTGTCGAGCTAAGCCTTCCACCTTGTCTTCCTCTTGAGTGACATACTGCTACCTGCATGTAGAGGCACCAGCACGAGCAGCATCGTCAGATGCGCAATATTTCAAAAGCATAAGCAGCAGCACCAGCACCCAGCTTGAGCACATACACATACACATACACACAGGTACACACATATATAAATATATACACGCAAATACAGCACTTTTAAAGAGCAGCAGCTACAGCAGAGGCTTGCTTCCTAGAAGGAGCCTCTTTTTGGGAGTTAGCGCTGCAGTGACAGAAGCTCAGAGAGCAGCCGCGAGAACAGAAAAAATCCCTGCCCGAATAATAACTAACTCTTCGTAATTACCGGCTTGTCCTTCAGGTGAGGCTGCTTAAGAAGTGCCACCGACACGAAAAAGGCATCGAAGTCGATGTGCAGCATCCAGCGCCCTGTACCCGCTGCTGCTCCTGCCACACATTCTCTAGAAGGCGCTGTTGTTACTGAGAGTGGAGAGGCCTTCATCAGCCGAGACGCACAGCAAAACCACCCCCCACCAGCACCATTACTGGCACTAGCAGCAGCAGCTGCAGCAACGAAATCGCTGTCGTGAGGCAGCGTCAAATCTAGCGGCAGCACCAGAGGCTGCAGCGCGTTGCTCGTTGCTGACACGTCCACGTACTGGAAAAAAGACTTGTGCCGCTGCTGCTGCTCACCGTTGCTGCTGCTGCTGGTACTTAGGAGGCGAGACAGCATGGAAGCACAGCGGCTCTGCCAGGATCCAATAAAATGAAGCCGCGAGTGCTCGAAGAAGGAAGCAACAAAATTGGGGTGCCTGCAATCGACAATGCTGCACTTCCCTTCCCGCCCTGTTGGCGTCGCTGCCGATGATGATGCTAAGGGTGCAAATGGTGCTGTCGATGATGATGATGATGATGATGATGATGATGATGAAGATGAAGATGAAGATGATGATGATGATGATGATGATGATGATGAAGATGATGATGAAGATGATGATGATGATGATGCTAATGCGGATGATGATGATGATGATGCTAATGCGGATGATGATGCTAATGCGGATGATGATGCTAATGCTGCCGATAGTGGTGCTAACGCTGCTGCTAAAGGTGCTGCATTTGAAACCAGTGCAGCCGTAGTAGCAGAGTCTGCTGCTACTACGCATGCGGCTCGTGCAACTGCGGTGGAAGCAACACCAGTCTCCGCTGCCTGCATTTGATCCGTTGTTGTTGCTGCCGTTGTTATTCTTGTTTTTGCGGGAGAATCACTAAGGATAGCGTGATGGTGATGATGGCCATGGAGAGTTTCGCTTAGCCGCCTCTTCTTGTGAGTCGACAGCCTCAGCATCTGCCCCTGCAGCAGCAGCTGCTGCTGCTGCGAGTCTTCATCGTCTTCCGCCTGCCGATGCCGATCTCCCTCATCCTCATCTTCTTCGAGTGCAGCAGCAGCAGCAGCAGTCGCTGCGGCAGCTTGTGCTTCCTGCAACTCCTCTTGAGCCTCTCTCTGCCGCTTAAAGACGCGGGGGGCCAGTGTTGCTGCCGCTGTCGAGAGAGTGGCTGCCTCTTGCGCAGCCGCATGATTTTTTTCAGCAGAAGAAAGGCTTTCTGAAATCTTGTTGCAGGAAGGCGCTGTGATGAGCTCCTTGCGAGAAGTTGGCAGCCTAGACAAGGGACTGCGATGTGTCAACTGAAGACTGCGAGGCATAAAGTGACTTGGTGGAAGCAGGCAACCTGCGTCGATGGAGGCAAACACCCAGCTGCAACGAACTACCACATAGTGCCTCGCTGAGCCCCCTCTGTCTCTGCAGCACAAGCGAACAGCAACAGCGACACATACATAGCAGCAACACATAGCAATAGGAGCAGCGCTGCAAACAACGCCCACACGCACTCGTAAAGCCGCTCTTGCTGATGCTTGTCATGCACTCGCTAGCTGGCTAGCTAGCTGAGTGCACTAGACTTAGCGGTCCAATGCACGGAAAAGCCCCAATAGTTGAGGAGGACGCGGCAGCAGCATGCGCAGACGCAGCGGGGATACACCTGGAGACAGCTGCTCGCTGATTCCATTACCACCATCACCCTCCTCTTCATCACTCGCACAAGGAACGCAAGCGCACAAGAAACACGAAGGGAGGGAAAGAGAGCACAAACAACCCACACACAACCACCAACATACATTCACCAACCGTACCGAAGCTTCCTCCACCTCTGATTGCCAAGCGCGACATTATCCGCGAGAACATGCGTTACACCCTTCCCCAAAGCGAGCGAAATTTTCCCCCCTTGAGCTACCAGACACCGCTTCAGCTGTACAGCCTCAATCACAGCCTCGCGGAGAGGCGTATGGCCGACGACAGCCTCCGAGGAGCATGCGAAAGCTGTCTTTTCAGTGGCATTCGGATAGCCCGTTGACACCAATTCAGAGCCCTCCAGTCGTTGCAGACCGTCGACGAAGAAAGTCAGCGAGGAAAACAAACAACTCCTCGAATTCGTATACTTATTCCACCAAGAAACTTCACCCCCCGCCCCTACGCCACTGCTGCTGTGGCAGCTGCTGGTGTTGCTGCTACTAGTGTTGCTGCTGCCAGTGTTGCTGCTACTACTACTGCTGCTGCCAGTGTTGCTGCTACTACTACTGCTGCTGTTAGTGTTGCTGCTGCCAGTGTTGCTGCTTTCATGGACACCTGAGGCAAGGGATGCGCGAAGCTGCTGGTGAAGTTTGCGTGATTTGGCCTCAAGGTACTCCCCAAAGCCTTTCCAGCCGCCCCCTCCAAACATCTGCTGTTGTCTGTTTGTCTCCGCTGCAAGCAATATGCGAACGCTTTCTCTGTGCGCAGCCGCTGTTTCGTCTGCGAGATAGGGGCGATGCCTACCATCAAATCACCAGCGCCAGGGGGGCAGGCAGGCAAACCAGATAAAATAGATCGCGATAAACCGCGGCAACAGCACCTCCGGCTGCTGGTGCTGCATATGCGTTGCCGCTCTTGATGCTATGTACGTGTGCACTGCGAAAAAGAGGCCTCTATCGGCTGCGTGTGGGTAGCTGCTGGACGGCCCTGCTAGGCACTCCACTTTGCACTTCGGAGCGACCTTTACGGCAGATGCGCCTCTCAGATTCAATGAATAGAGGCCTCTGCTGGAGGCGGAGGGAAGCAGCTCTCTCAAGACAACACAAATGGTGCTGCTTTCGCCGCTGTAGCTCGGGAGCGCGAAGCTGCACCAGGGTTCTTCGATCTTCGGAAGCCCCCTTCCCAGGCGCTTCTTTGAGTGCCACTGCTCCTTCGCTCCCCCAAAATGACAAAAATACACCTCCCAGACCGCTGCTTTCTCACCAGCGAGAGAGGCGAAGCGCGAGAGGAGGGGCAAGAGGCGGAGGGGGGGAGGGGGCCCCTCTGGTCATACGTACGCTGCGCAAAGTCGCACGTGAGCTCAAGTGGACCGTGGGGCCCCCCCGGTGCTGTAGCTGCAGCTGCATTTTTTGTTGCTATTTGAAGGCGTGGCAGTACGCTTATTTATTGTTTTAGGCGTATAAATGCATTGCCATTCGATTTGTTTGGACTTCGGAAGGGCATGCAAAGCTCGCTTCGGGGGCCCCCCCTCCTGCGCTGAACTGCCTTCCACCGTGATCGCCACGAGATCTACTGCTGCAGCCTTGGGGAAACTGCAGCGCTGTCGGCGTATCAGCAGCTGGATTGCGATTTATGCAGACGAGGGGCATTCGCAGGCAGGAGCAGGCGCAGCCATATATCAGCACCAGCAATACCAGCAGTGTAGCTGAAATATCAGCACTATATCTGCAACAGCAGGAGCAGCTGCCGCTGCACGATGGCTGCCACTGCATCTTCCCGCCGCCATGGAGGAGGCAGCGATGCGCGCACTGGTAGGGGGGCCCCTCAGCGGAGTCGAGGGGCCCCCAGGCGTAAGGGGGCCCCTCCTGCGAGTAAGGCGAGCACTGCTGCTGCTGCCCTCAAGCTACGGCAGAAAGAACGGCTGGAAATCGCCGAGCTCAATCAGCGCATCTTGATCGAGATGCCCCCACCTGGTGGAGAGTGGACACCTCCAGCGCTGGCTGCGTTGCACCAGGAGAAGCAGCAGGAGGAAGCTGCTCCAGGCAGCACTAGGGGGGGCAGCATGAAGCCCAAATATGGCATTTTGACAGAGAAAGTCTTTACCGACCTTCCTCTCTCGAGTCTGACAAAGCGAGGCCTCGCAGCATGCGGCTTTTCGCGCATCACTGCGATTCAAGCGGCTGCAATCCCTCATGCGCTAGCTGGCAGAGACATCAAGGCACAGGCTAAAACAGGCAGTGGCAAGACGCTTGCTTTTGTCTTGCCGGTATGTACAGATATATATATATATATATATGCGTGCTGCTGTTGCTGCTTCGATGATCGGGGGGCCCCCTTCGGCCGCTGGCGTTTTGCATTCTGTTGGCTGCTGGCTGCTCCCCTTCGGAGCTTCATTTTAGTTCGCTTTGAGATGTGAAACTACGCCTACCGAGATGCAGCATGGCCTGCATGCCAAGTGTGCATGCTTTCTTTCGCTGCTGAGACTTGTGGTGTCTATCCACTCAACAGATCCTAGAGCGCCTTTTCCGGGAAGAGATTTGCAGCTTGGACGGCACGGCTGCACTCGTCTTGACACCCACCAGAGAACTTGCAGTCCAAATCTTCGACGTCTTCAAAGATGTTGGAAGGTAAAGACACTTGTGCTGCTGTTGCGGGTTTGACGGGCTGCTGATGCGTTCTTTCGCCTTTTCAGGCACGTCTATTTGTGTATATGCATGTATGTGTGCATGTATGTATGCATGTATGCATGCATGTATATATGCATGTATGTATGCAAACCTATGAGAAATTGACAATGGCCTTCACAGGATTATGCTGTTAAAGCGCCGCATCTTCCTTTCTGCGGAGTTGAACGTTTGTTTAGCCCAGAAAGGTGGCTCTGTAACCTTACGTATGTGGGAATGAATGTGCTGATCATACGTCGATCAGCTTCGCGGGGGAGAGAGGGGGGAAAGGGTGTCTCCGGGGGGAGGCATTTTCTGGCGAGCTCTTGAGATCTGCTTGGCACGCTTCTCCTTGTCGTGTGGTATTCAGATTTCACGAGGTGTCTATTGGCTGTTTGATTGGGGGCAAAGACTTAGAGGCTGAGGCACAGCGGATCGGACAGCTGAATATCATTGTTGCTACACCTGGACGCCTCTTACAGCATATCGAAGAGTCTCCTCTTTGGGATGCCAGCAGGCTACTCATGCTGGGTACATGCGTCTTTGCTGCCACTGTTGCCACTCTTGCTGCTATTGAATATGCTGCTACTGAAACTGCTGCCAGTGTTGCT
The DNA here is from genome assembly GCF_002999335.1 of Cyclospora cayetanensis. Classification (NCBI taxonomy): domain Eukaryota; phylum Apicomplexa; class Conoidasida; order Eucoccidiorida; family Eimeriidae; genus Cyclospora; species Cyclospora cayetanensis. The sequence goes on along the minus strand of NW_020312325.1, from coordinate 262,441 downwards.
ACTGCTACTACTGAAACTGCTGCTACTGTTGCTACTGCTGCCACTGAAACTGCTGCTACTGTTGCTACTGCTGCTACTGAAACTGGTGCTAGTGTTGCTACTGCTGTTGCTGAAACTGCTGCTACTGAAACTGGTGCTAGTGTTGCTACTGCTGTTACTGAAACTGATGCTACTGAAACTGCTGCTACTGGAACTGCTGCTAGTGTTGCTACTGCTGCCACTGAAACTGGTGCTACTCTTGCTACTGCTGTTGCTGAAACTGCTGCTACTGAAACTGCTGCTGCTGAAGCTGCTGCTGCTGAAACTGCTGCTACTGAAACTGCTGCTGCTGAAACTGGTGCTAGTGTTGCTACTGCTGTAACTGAAACTGATGCCACTGAAACTGCTGCTACTGAAACTGCTACTACTGAAACTGCTACTACTGAAACTGCTACTGCTGTTACTGGTACTGCTCTTGCCACGGCTGTTACTGAAAGTGCTCCTATTGCTGTAACTGAATCTGCTACAACTGAAACTGCTGCTAGTGTTGCTACTGCTGTTACTGAAACTGCTGCTACTGAAACTACTACTACTGAAACTGTTGCTACTGCTGTTACTGAAACTGCTACTACTGAAACTGCTGCTACTGAAACTGCTACTACTGAAACTGCTGCTACTGCTGCTACTGCTGTTACTGAAACTCCTAGTACTGAAACTGCTGCTACTGTTGCTACTGCTGTTACTGAAACTGCTGCTACTGTTGCTACTACTGTTGCTGAAACTGCTACTACTGAAACTGCTGCTGCTGAAACTGCTGCTGCTGAAACTGCTGCTGCTGAAACTGGTGCTACTGAAGCTGCTGCTACTGAAAGTGCTGCTACTGAAACTGCTACTACTGAAAGTGCTGCTACTGTTGCTACTGCTGTTGCTGAAACTGCTGCTACTGAAACTGCTACAGCTGTTCCCACGGCTGTTACTGAAACTGCTGCTAGTGTTGCTGCTGCTGTAACTGAAACTGCTGTTACTGAAACTGCTGCTACTGAAACTGCTACTACTGAAACTGCTGCCACTGCTGTTACTGAAACTCCTCCTACTGCTACTGCTGCTACTGAAACTGCTACCAATGAAACTGCTACTACTGAAACTGGTACTGCTATTGCCACGGCTGTTACTGAAACTGCTACTACTGCTGTAACTGAATCTGCTATTACTGAAACTGCTGCTAGTGTTGCTACTGCTGTTACTGAAACTGCTGCTACCGAAACTCGTGCTACTGAAACTGCTACTACTGAGACTGTTGCTACTGCTGTTGCTGAAACTCGTGCTACTGAAACTGCTACTACTGAAACTGCTACTACTTAAACTGCTGTTACTGAAACTGTTACTGCTGTTACTGAAAGTGCTAGTACTGAAACTGCTGCTACATCTACTACTGATCCTGCTACTACTGAAACTGCTCTTGCTGAAACTGCTACTACAGAAACTGCTGCTACTGAAGGTGCTGTTACTGAACGTGCTACCAGTGAAACTGCTGTTACTGCAGCTGCTACTACTGTTGCTACTGCTGTTACTGGAACTGCTACTGGTGTTGCTACTCCTGCTACGGTTGGTACTGCTGTTACTGAAGCTGTTGCTGCTGTTGTTACTGAAACTGCTGCTACTGAAACGGCTACTACTGAAACTGCTGTTACTGAAACGGCTACTACTGAAACTGCTGTTACTGAAACTGCTCTTACCGAAACTGCTGTGACTGAAACTCCTACTACTGAGACTGCTACTACTGAAACTGCTACTACTGAAACTGCTACTACTGAAACTGCTACTACGGAAACTGCTACTACTGAAACTGCTACTACTGTTGCTACTTCTGTTATTGAAACTGCTACTACTGCTGCTACTGCCACTACTATTGCTATTAGTGTTACTGAAGCTGCTGCTACTGAAAGTGCTGCTAATGAAACTGCTACTACTGTTGCTACTGCTACTACTCTTGCTACTGCTACTACTGAAACTGCTACTACTGAAACTGGTGCTACTGCTGCTACTGAAACTGCTACTACTTAAACTGCTACTACTGAAAGTGCTTCTACTGTTGCTCTTGCTGTTACTGAAACTGCTGTAACTGAAACTGCTACGGCTGTTGCTAGTGCTGCTACTGTTGCTACTGCTGCTACTGAAACTGCTGTTACTGAAACTGCTTCCACTGTTGCTCTTGCTGTTACTGAGAGTGCTCTTACTGAAACTGCTACTGCTGTTGCTACTGCTACTACTGTTGCTACTGCTGTTACTGAAGCTGCTACTACTGTTACTACTGCTGCTACTGAAACTGCTACTACTGAGACTGCTGTTACTAAAACTGCTGTTACTGAAACTGCCGTTACTGAAACTGCTACTGCTGAAGCTGCTGTTACTGAAACTGCTACTACTGCTGCTAGTATTGCTACTGCTACTACTGAAATTGCTGCTACTGGTACTGGTGTTACTGAAACTGCTACTATTGAAACTCGTGCTAATGAAACTGCTACTACTGTTGCTATTGCTGTTACTGAAACTGCTACTACTGAGCCTGCTGCTACTGCTACTACTGAAACTGGTACTACTGAAACTGCTGCTCCTCCTACTGAAACCGCTACTACTGAAACTGCTGTTACTGATACTGCTGCTACTCTTGCTACTGCTGTTACTGACACTGCTACTGTTGTTGCTACTGTTGCTACTGCTGCTACTGGAACTGCTACTACTGAAACTACCGCTACTGCTCCTACTGAAACTGCTACTACTGAAACCGCTGCTTCCCCTACTACTGGAACTGCTACTACTGACACTGCTCTCACTGAAACTGGTACTACTCTTGCTACTGCTGTTACTGAAACTACTACTACTGTTGCTACTGCTACTACTGCTGTTACTGAAACTGCTGCTACTGTTGCTACTGCTACTACTGCTGTCACTGAAGCTACTGCTACTGGAACTGGCACTACTGAAATTGCTACTACTGAAACTGCTGCTAATGAAATTGCTATTACTGAAACTGCTACTACTGAAACTGCTGCTACTGAAACTGCTGCTACTGCTGCTACTGAAACTGCTGCTACTGAAACTGCTACTACTGAAACTGCTGCTACTGCTGCTGCTGAAACTGGTGTTACTGAAACTGCTCTTGCTGCTGCTGAAACTGGTGTTACTGAAACTGCTCTTGCTGCTGCTACTGAAACTGCTGCTACTGAACCTGCTACTACTGTTGCTACTGCTGCACCTGAAACTGCTGCTACTGCTGCACCTGAACCTGCTACTACTGTTGCTACTGCTGCTACTGATACTGCTGCTACTGAAACTGCTGCTAATGAAACTGCTACTACTGAAACTGCTGCTACTGCTGCTGCTGAAACTGGTGTTACTGAAACTGCTGTTGCTGCTGCTACTGAACCTGCTACTACTGTTGCTACTGCTGCTACTGATACTGCTGCTACTGAAACTGCTGCTAATGAAACTGCTACTACTGAAACTGCTGTTACTGATACTGCTACTACTGAAACTGCTGCTACGCTGCTACTGAAACTGCTAGTACTGAATCTGCTACTACTGAAACTGCTACTACTGAAACTGCTACTACTGCTGCTGCTGAAAATGCATTTATTGAAACTGTTGCTACTGCTGTAACTGAAACTGCTACTACTGTTGCTGCTGCTGTTCCTGAAACTGCTACTACTGTTGCTACTGCTGTTACTGAAACTGCTGCTACTGTTGCTACTCCTGCTGCTGAAAGTGCTGCTACTGAAACTGCTGCTACTGAATCTGCTACTACTGTTGCTACTGCTACCACTGAAACTGCTGCTACTGCTGCACCTGAAACTGCTGCTACTGAAACTGCTGCTACTGAAACTGCTGCTACTGAAACTGCTGCTACTGAATCTGCTACTACTGAGACTGCTACTACTGAAACTGCTGTTACTGAAACTGCTACTACTGCTGTTACTGAAACTGCTGCTACTGCTGCTACTGAAACTGCTGTTGCTGGAACTGCTATACTGAAAATGATGCTACTGAGACTGCTACTACTGAAACTGCTGCTACTTTTGCTACTGCTACCACTGTTGCTACTGAAACTGCTACTACTGTTGCTGCTGCTGCTGCTGTTGCTAGTGCTGCTACTGAAAGTGCTACTATTGAAGTGCGGCTACTGTTACTGAAAATGCTACACCTGCTACTGAAACTGCTACTCCTGCTACTGCGACTCCTGAAACTGCTGAAAGTGCTATTCCTGCACTGCTACTGCTGCTCCTGAAACTACTACTCCTGCTACTGAAACTGCTACTCCTGCTACTGCGACTCCTGAAACTCCTGAAACTGCTACTCCTGCTACTGCTACTCCTGCTGCTAAAACTACTACTCCTGCTACTGAAACTTCTGCTATTGCTGCAAATCGGCGCTTCCTTTCTGAAAGGGCATTGGTTGAGGCCGTTTTTCGGTGTATTATTTGTGTCGCTCTTCGTGCAACCTTCTAGGGGATGCTTTCTTTTCTCCCCCTTCTGACTGCAGCCTCTTCGTGGGTTGCTGCACTTACACGGGCGGGCTCTGCTGCTGCCACAAGGCATTTTTTCCTTTTTATTGTGATTTTTTTTTGAGAAAAAATCTTCCTGGCCGTGTTTGCGGCAGCACTTGAACGCGCTCGGCGCACTGTCAACTTCATGCCTGTGCGGTTTTTTTTCAGCAATTGACGAAGCGGACAGACTTGTAGACTTAGGCTTTCAGGAGACAGTGAAGCTGATTGTTTCTTCGCTGCCCTCCAGCAGACAAACGCTGCTCTTTTCTGCGACTTTGCATAGCGCAGTGCAGCGGTTGGGGCAGCTGTTGTGCAGTCACAAGCCGGAGGCTGTTTGTACAGACGAACCGCAAAAACAGCAGCAGCAACAGCACAAGGGGCCGTTGAAGCAGAGCTACATGGTCTTGAACCCGAAACACAAGACGTCTGCGCTTTTCTCAATTCTTCGAGCGCAGTGCAAGAAGAAAATCATCGTCTTTGTTGCCTCCTGCAAGCAAGCAAAGTTTCTGCATGACGCCTTCAAGCTGCTCAAACCTGGTACGAGCGAGGCTGCAGCGCCTCCAATCCTTTCTGCTGCTCTCCCGATGTTTCTCGTTTCTCTGAGACGTCAAACACTCTGCCTCTGAATGCTGCGCCCGTCTCTGCGTGTGTGGCAAATGTTGACGGCCGTTGCCTTTTCCCACTTCTTTCCGCCAACCCCCACTTCCTCGCCGCTAATCTTCTTTTCTGTCGCGCCGAGAGCTACCTCTTTTGCCTTCGTTCCTTTCCTGATCTCGCTTGCGTGTCCTTCCTTCCCAGAAGATCCTCTCTTCGCTCCCCTTCTTCCCCTTCTTCCCCCTGCTGCACGCGTATCTATGCTTCTTTTTGTGCGCTCTACCTCCACAGGGCTGTCTCTGCTGTGCCTCCACGGCAGGCAGAAGCAACAGAAGCGGCTGGACACCTTCCAAGACTTTGTTTCTCGCCGTTCTCCGTGTTGCCTGATCAGCACCGACCTTGCGGCTCGAGGCATTGACTTTGTGCATCAGGGGAGTTCTCTGGAGGCCTCTCAGGGGACAAACAGTGATGACTTGGAAGGCGGCGAGGGGCTTACAGCGGTGGATCTGGTGATTCAGTTTGATTGCCCAGATAGCGTCGATACGCATATACACAGGGTTGGAAGGACCGCTAGGTTCACGAGGAAAGGCCGCGCTATTCTTCTTTTGCTGCCTTCGGAGGTTTCCTTTGTTGAGGAGCTGCAAGCCAAGGGGGTAAACAGACACCGCGCCGTGCGCCTTCACCATACACCACACACACTGCATGCACGTGGGCGGCACGATGATCTTCAGCTCTTGCGAAACTCTCCCCTGGAGCCGTTCCGTTGTTTTCTTCGCGCTTCTTTACGAATGGCCAACCCCCCAGGGCCTGTCACCTGCTGCACTCTTGCGTCTTTTTGTTTACCGCTCACTTGCCCTCCCATCCATGCTCTGTGCGGTCTGTAATACCTACCCACAGCCTCCTTTTCTCCCTTTTCCCCTCCATCCCTTTCTTCCTTTCTCCCCCCATCCCTTTCTTCCTCCTTCCTTCCCTCCCTTTCTCCTCCCGGAAGCTTCGCAGCTTCTTTGTTCGTATGTGGAGGCGCGTTGCTGCAGATGGCACTGCAGCGGATCAACGTGAACCCGAATAAGGCCGTCCGAGTTGAATCCAAGCTTCAAGCGCTTCTCGCTGCGGAGTGAGTCTGTCAAACGCTGAACATTTTAAATCCCCCGTCTGCCTCTGCTGGCTGGCTGGCAGAGCAGCGCGAGGGCGTTGCTCCATATTGCCCTTCTGGGGAGCGTTGATGCGTATGCTGGTGTATCTGATGTCGTAGCTTGGTAGACGGAGCTGCTGATACAGCTCTTCGCGTGTTGCTGCATGCTGTACTGCAGCGTCGTATGCCTCCGTGCTTCTAAGGGGGGAGGGCTGTCTCGAGTCTCCGCTGCCATTCTACACGCTGGCGCTACTTCGTGTGTTGCTGCAGTCCCTCCCTCAAAACCTTGGCGCAAAAGGCCATTGCCTCGTATTTGCGCTGTCTCTCTGTCATGCCGAACAAGAAGGTATTCGACATCCACGCACTTGACCTGCAGCAGCTCGCCGTGTGCTACGGCCTCTCCATCGCCCCCTCAATTGAGCACCTTGCAGTGCAGCAGCAGTGCGAGGAGCAGCAGCAGCAGCAACAACGACAAAACGACGAGGAAGCGCCGAAAGACTCCGCGATGCACGGAGGGGCCGTCGCTAACAGCGAGCACAAGAAGAAAAACATGTCCAAGTTGGCAAGACTGAAGGTAGGCTGAGGCAAGGCTGGGGATTTTGCTGCCAGCAATCTTAAATTTGTTTGCTTTTTGCTGAAACCAGCGGGGTTGCAGGGCATGCAAACGCCTTTTCGTCTTCCCACAGTGTAGGTGACCTTTGTACATGGCCTTCGTGCCGCAGGAGCAAATTCGCGCCAAGAAGCTGCTAAAGCAGCAGCAGCGGCAACAACAGCAGCAACAGCAGGAGCAGCAACAAGAGGAGGGAGCCGAAGCGCTAGAGGCACGTCGAGAGCAGAAGAAGTCTCCAGAGCAAAAAGGGGCATCTAACAGGGGCAGCAGCAGCAGCACCGCAGCACCTGCAGCAGGTGAGAGCGACGCTGGCCAAGGCGCTGTGGAAGAGTTTCTAGAATTGAAGGAGAAAACCTCGGAACAACTCACGGAGGAGTCATCTACGGCGAGAAATCTGCGACTGCAAGAAATGCTGCTGCGCAAACCTGGTACGTATAGCGAGTCTATCGCTTCCTTGAGTTAGAGACTCCTCTGCTTATGACCCTCTTTTTTTTATGTCGTGTCGTCGTGACACTTGCACCCTTCTATCATCTGTCCGTGCATGAAACTGGGACTGAGAGGCTGTCTCGTCAAGTTGTGTGTCAGTCCCTTGCCTTCGCTCTTCTCCCCTGAGCTACTTGCATCTGCGTTCGTGCCTGGCCCCCTTCCCGTTCTGTCTCGAGAGTTGCGTGTTGTGGAGGCTTGCTACTCAGTATCCGCATACAACCCCCTCCGTGCTCTTTTTTTATGCCGAGTGGCACTTGGGTGTGTGTGTGTGTCTCTGCAATGCATCTTCTTTCTCCTTTTTTCGACTTTGCCATGCGCAGCTTACCAGCGCGAGCGTCTGCAGTTCCGGGCAGATGGGACGGCCAAAGTGAAGGGCCTCGCTGCGGCATCCACGAATTCTCACATTCTCTTCAGCGACGAAGATCCTTCTGAGACAGAGGCGCTCCCCGAGGAGGCTCACGAACCACAAGATAGCAGCAGCAGGGAGGTTGCTCGTGATTTGCGGGAGGAATTTCTACAGCAAATGCGCAGCAAAATGGAGTTTGTGCGGCAACACGACAAGGTACTGCGACTCCCTTGCACATGCGTGCACCGGTAACACAAAAATGGGGCCTTCTTCTTGAGGGCCGCTGGTGTATATACATGTAGATGCGCGTCTTTACACTACACCGTCCGTGGTAGGAGGGCTTCCTTAGGGTGGCTTTGTTGTGAGGTTTGTGCCACGTGTTTTCTTTCTGTTTGCGTCTGTCGGTGTCTCTTGTGTCAGCCTCACACAAGGGGCCAAATTAGGATGCATGAAAAGCCGCTAGGGCATGTGTGTATGTATGTGCCTCCGTAATGCAGGAGCGAGATCAGCAAAGAGTGCGGGAGCGGCATCTCAAGAAACGGAAGAAAGAGAGGAAGGCTAGAAAAGGAGATGCAGTCGGTGAGAACTGCGTGCATAGGTTTCCTGAGGGCTGGCGGAGTTGGGGTTGGAAGGGCGTGGCAGCGAGCATGCTTGTATCTTGCATGGTAAACAGATGAATAGGAATGGTGTTACACTCGTGGGCTTCTATTTGCTTTCTAGTTACAGGGGACTTCGGTAAGGTGTACTAGGCCGAAGAAATCAACTAGCTCGGAACTGTCAGCAGATCATGGGGGCGTGTTTTAGACTTCAGCAGAACAGGCCTGCACTTCGGAGAGGCTGTCCTCATTCCTCGTAACTCGTAACAGCACGCCACTGAGCCTATCATTGATCATCTATTCGACCAAACTTTTGCGTGCCGTCTGCAGGCACGACCACCGTTTTGGGGGGAGACACCAGCGAGGAGGAGAGCTTCTCTGAAGCCTCTGCCTCGGAAGAATCAGCGGAAGAAGCTCCTGAGCTGCCTTCTAAAGTCGTCAGAGGGGGCCCTGAGAAGGCACCAAGTAACCGGAGGGAGAGACCCCCAAAGAAGCAGAAGAGGGAGGCTTTCTCTTTGGAAGAGCTGGAGAAGATGGCGTTACGGGCAGCGGCTGCCTGAGAATCCGATACACCGTCTGCCATCTCACTGCTCAGAGCATAGGGCGAAGGGGCTCACGCCTTATTCACGCTCTGCAAATGAGGGGATCTGGAGCGTTTTGGTACCCCAAATAAGCTGCTTTTTGTACGCCAGCAGTCTTCTGTGTTGTCTGAAAAGCAGTTGCCTGATAGGGTGCAACTTAAGCGCTAGCACCCTGAGCCTCAACAACCACGGTATCATCATCGACTGAGCATCCAGCGCATGAAATGTAGGGCTTTGCTTTCCTCAGGCAAAAAAAAATAAGAAGGGAGAATTTCCAGAGAAAGCGGCATCGAAGTTTTGAAACGGACTTCGGCCCTCAAACTCGCTAGCTGACTCTTCGAGCGTTTATAAAATGAGGGATGTAAAGACGGAGAGAGAATTTGCAAAACACAACGAACGCTTGGGTTGATGCTCCAGGCTGCAGGTTTTAGGCGAACAGCAGAAACTCTGCCAGGTATATACACTTTAGATAAGCCCACAGCTATCGAAAACGCCATACAGATGTTGCGGCGCATTAGCGCCATACTGTTAGGAGCAGAGCGATTCATAGCCGTCACTCCTTAGAGGAAAATAGTGTCAGCGGGGAGGACACACAAATCCCGTAGGATTACTCTTTGTGCTACGTCTTTGCCTCTCCTTTCATATTCTTCGGGTTGGCCTGTGGCTGGCGGTAGCGGCCTAATTTTTAATGCGGCAACATAATTCCGAACTTCCTGCTTCAGTTGTCGGTTGTTTACATCCAAGCTTGCCAAATTCACACGGAAAATTTTCACGTGTGCTGGGTTTTCGTCCATAACCGTAAGTGCCCACTAAAGGTCTCGATTGGGATATACCCTTAGCTTCCGAATAACTAGATACTTCACCCGGTAGCATGTTGGCTTTTTCATACGAGCTCTCTCATTTCCCTGCCAGTGTTTATAAGGCTTCTTGCCGGACGGAGAGGAACAGCCGTAACCCAAGCTTTTGCATTCGCTAATTACTTGGACCATTTAGAACGAGTTGCATATAGCATGAAAAGCACCCGCACACATCATTGATTCTGGTAGAATGTTTTTTGCAACACATAAATATACGGATAGCCAGACAAAATAGTCTATTTGCTACCGATTCTGAACTCTATATAGTCAGAGTAGTAGAGAGTGCTCAAGTGTAGCTTTGCCCTTTACAGTCTCGAACATGAGAAACTAACTGCATGCATGGAGAGGAATTTTCAAACGTATTTGAGGGCGGCCCGAAACCCCTTTCCTCGACCTGAGGTCACACGGACTTTGGCGGAAGGAGAACAGGACAGTCTGAGGTGCAGCGCGCTGTATCAGGGTGGTAATTCAGAGACGTGCACCTAAAATACTGAAACTGAGAACGCAGTATCTCATTGCAGACATCTCCTAACGAAACAGCTGCGTAAGCTTACCAAAGGATGGAATGCATGAAATCCAAAGCTACAGGGGTATCTCAAGGCAGCTTGGTCCAATCAGACAGGACGGCTATGGCAACACGTTGCTACACATTCGCGGCACTTGTAACCTGGCTGGCCCTGCTAGCGCCCAGTCTTATTCGAAATTTCCATGGCGGTAGCTCCACCACCAAGAAATCCTGCTCAACAAATGACAATAATCATCGAACAATCGAAGATCTCAACTACTCTGTGACGGTGCTCTGTGGGCTACACGCATGGGGCACCGTTCGCCCCCCACCATTGTTGCATGAGCACGAGAATCACCCTATCCTGCCTTCCACGATTCCTCTGGCCATTCATGTTAGTCAAGCGGACACATACACATATAACGGATTGTCTGAATAATAAGTAAGGCAGGATGCTGCTGGAATCTTGCATTTTTAATCGCACGTTTATGCTGACACACACAGCATTGGGGCTGCTGTAGCGGTAATGCAGAGGGGGGGAGAAAGCGCTTTGTGGGATTGCTTTTGAAAAACAAGACCCTAATCTTTTTAATATTTGGCTCCGTGCCAGTTGGAACGATGAGGCTTATCGTAGGCATGTTCTCAGCCTCCCGCACTTGCCACCCACCCCAGCTGCCTATTCCAGGACGTACCCTTGTGTCTCCTTTCTGGGATAAAACAATAAAGCTGTCATCTAGCTCTCTTTCGCGCCACTATTTTTCTCCCAGGAACACAGCCTGCTCTCGAATGGAGCTAAAGAGCTCTAGGGACGTGCCGCAATGGGCCGAGGAGCTAATCAGAGGCCACGCGATTACCGTCTTTGCAAAGACGTAAGTTAGCATTGTAAACATGTATTGATCCTGATATGGTGTGTATATAGGGCCTGTGCGAACAGCTTCCTGTGCTGCCATCGCCTTTTCATGAGTGAAGCGCATGTGGGCGTGTGTATGTCCGGCGGGACGATACGAAAGTGTGTTCTGGCTTGTTGCGCACAGGCCCTGCCCTTTCTGCCGAATAGCAATTGAAGCCCTCACGAGCCTAAACGTCAGTGACATGGTAAATTTGGCTTGCACCACACGCAGACACACACACACACACACAGGGCACGGTGCATAGACAGTGTAGTGGTTCTTCACCGTCCTTGATGCTTCTGTTTGCATTCTATTGTTGCGTCTGGTGAGTCCCTTGCGGTGTACAGTTTGTGTTCGTCATGTGCTTAGCACGTGGAGGAAATAGATAAAAGTCACTACTGCGACGCGATTCAGGACTTCTTGGAGGAGAAGACAGGCGCCCGATCTGTCCCGCGAGTATTTATTGCTGGGAAGTTCTTTGGCGGGGGTGACGATACAGTGAGACGATGATGACTAGAGGGCGCCTGGAGGCAATTGGTCTCGTTGCTTCGGCTGTTTATTTTGTCGATTGCTTTCAGACTCCCCTTTGGATATGCATTTTCCCTTCGGGTGGCATTGCACGTTCATTACCAGCAGCTGTTGTGTGAGAGCAGCATATCCTATTTTCACTGATATTAAAAGGGTCCACCCCTTGGTTCGTGCGTGCGCATACGCAAAGCGCTCATTCTGATTATACGGTGTCTCTGGGTGCTTCTGTGTTGTGCGCGTCGCACCCCGGAGCGCACAGCATCTCATTGTTATTCAAGAGTTCTGTCCGCTCGGCCTTTTCATTCATCGCGATCCTTCCTTAGTGTTGCTTGGGGAAGCGCTACGTACACCTGCCGGCGCTGCGTTACTGCTCTGCCCCGCCCCGACCCCGCTGTGACAAAAACCTTCCGCACTTTCGTCGCTCATCATTCATTGTTGCCTTCCGCATTCATCTAGCCGAACTTTGTTTTCTTTGTCGCAGGTCGCTGGCGTGAGAAGCGGCGCCGTCCAACGACTGCTTGGAATATGATTCTGGGGTTCTCGCAGACCCGGCACTTGCACGCCTGTGCATGAATGGGCGGCACTGCGGGCACCCATACACCTTTTCGTGGTGCGAGGATAAACTTCTGCATCGAACTTGTATCTCTCGACCGCGCAAACTCCCCGCGGTGCTCCACTGCAGTGTAAAAAATACCGTGAATTGTAGGCCTAACGCGAGTCTCAGTGTGGCGCAACCGGTGAGAAGGAAGCAATAGATCGGACAGCTTTTCAGTTCAAGCAGCACTATGCGCCATCAGTAGCGCAGGAGCTGTTGTGAGCCTGCCCCCAGCAGGTACAAGCACTGAACCTGCCCAGAATCGCACTTTCTATTACACCCTCTAAGGCACTCCACACCCAACCGTCTCCTACGGCACCACGTCCTTCCAAACTAGGCTAGGCCCTCTCTACCGTGCCATTGGAGCATGATAACGCCGCAACCAAAACACGAACGCGAGACTGCACATGCACAACCACAGCCCCACCCCTCCCACCCGCGCTGTCCCTACCAACTAATCCAGCGAAGAGGGTAGCACCGGCCCCCTAGAGCCTAGATAGAAACTCTCTAGATGTCGCGCATCGCCAAAACATTTGGGGGGGGGGTGCACGCACTACAGAGTAACCGCGCGAAACCAGCGCCGAAGCTGATAAGAAGGAATACCCAACTTCTGACCGCTCTGCAGAGCGCTAGAAAGACCCTACATACATGTCAAGAGAGTATATTGATGCCCCCTAATCACAAGCTGTCACCAGGACACAAAAATTTAGAGAGCGTGGACAAAGGTCTTCGAGACGTGCGAAATAAAGCACCGTGTTTGGTCAGCTGTCATGCGCATGCATCGCCCCTCCTCCTCCGCCGGAATAAAGGACTGACGTCCAGAGAGCATCGAGAGCCCATAGCCTTCATGCTCCGATCACTCTTCGCACCACATGCTAGAAAGCAACTGCTCGACGACCACTCTGTCCTAAGTGCTAAACACAGCTGAGTAGCAGGTCCTCACCACGGGGATGTGTACGTGTGCGCCTCAATCGCCGCCAGACGAGATCATGAAGCCGAGAACTGCTCCCCAAATTAATGCAACAAGTGAAGAACCGGATGTAGCAGGTCTTCAAGAAACCTTTTAAGTGCCAATGAACAAAGTGAAAGGGGCGCGCAGGCCGGAAGAAAGAAATGGTCGTCACCTACCCCACCCACTAGCGCTCGAGAAAACTTCCCCTACGAGGGTATATAATAACCTGTCCTGCGCAGTAAGTGCCTATTCTTTGTCAATCACTAAGCCTTAGTGCGTACTGAGCCGGGAACACTCAATAATCTGCGCCGCTGATATTGCACAGCCCGTTTAGTCAATGTTCTCTGCTGCATTGTCTGATGACGTCTCCGAAAGAGAGGCCATAGCGCCGGCGAGACCGCCAGGGATGCCAACAGCTTCAGTAAGGGCATCCATGTCAACTTCGGCGAACTTGCGCAGGAAGTCATGGTACTGGGGATCCGCGATAAGTTTTTCCATTATTTCGTTCCACTTTCCGCTGAGGCCTTGCAGCATGGCGCGCATTCGTGGGTCTACGAGCGAATCAATGAAGACCTGAGCCTCCTCGGGGCCGATGAGGCCAGGTTTCACGAACACTTCAGCCAGCGCTCGAAGCTCTTCATCGCTCATTTCGTCGAAGTTCAACTGCATTCCGAGCGCCTCGGGGGAAACCTGTGACCAGTCGAACTTGGAAAAATGCTTCTCGAACGAGGCCTGGAGGTCTGCGGATGACCAAAAGACGCGCGAAACGCACATATACCCGACAAGAAAGGGAAGGGCACGGCATTCGGAGAGAAGCGACAACCACGGAGGCGAAGGGGGGAAGACCTCTTGTTCCAGCAAAGGACGAGGCGCAAAGCTTCAGGAGGGCCAGAAGGGAAACGGGGAAGGGAAGTTTCGGGTGCATACACAATAGGAACAAGAGGTCGGACAGAAGACCACGGGGTGTGAGCGGCGACGTAGCACAGCACGATTATGCCCAAAACCATAAACTCCCACCCTCACCCACGCAACTGATGACAGCCTCGGAGGTAGCAAACTTAAACTGGGGGGGATAGGCAACATACTGCCCATACAGGACGTATATAATTAGAAGGGAGTAAATTCAATAGAACAGCGGGAGTCTTACCTTCAGGGGAAATATCGGGGGCCTGGTCCTCCTGGGCTGCCATCGGGGCAACCAAAGCACCAAGAGCAACGGCAAAGAAAGCGGTCTTCATTTTCGCGAGTTAAAGCTGACTAATGGTGGATTTTCGAACGTTTGGACAGGATAAATCAAGAATTTAACTGAATGATGAACGGCAGGAGTCAGTGAGGGCAAAACGGGAGGGGAAGGCATTTGTAGCGACGGGGACGGAGCGGCGCGCTTTGAAGTGCAGCAATCCTTGCCATCGTTGCTCAAAAGGAAGCAGCTCATCTGTCCTCTCCAGGACTCTGTATTTTGCCACCCATGGCGCATTTATTCAATTTTATCACCTCAAAGCAAAAAAAGGACGTCTCTTCTTGTTGATTTTGCGTGTCACCGCAGGCAACGCTGTACCCAAGGGGAGCGGCGACGCGAGCAGCTGGTCTTGACATACTTTTTTGTACGCCTGAGGGTACTACGTGTTTTTTATTTGTTCCAGTGCACCTAATTTCAATTTGCTATTGCTTATAGGGAAGCTAAGGGCTGAATGTCATGCGTGGCTAGCATCGCGTGAGCAGCAACTAATGTTCGCGTCTCTAGTCTGCCACATAATTGCTCAGGGACGTATTACCTCTGCCACTTGACACATTCCTGCATACAGTCTACAGCACCAACGACGCAAGCCACCGAAGGGCACAACAGCAAAACACTAGTTAAAGGGCAGTTATCGTGTGTCCTTATACCTTCTGAAGAAAACATCATGCATCATTCCTCAGAAGGGACAGCGCGGCGATCCAAGCAAATGTCAAGGCAATGTCTGCTACACTAGTTATCATGAAAAGACACCTGAAGCCTACATGGAATGCTGAGCTTGACAAGGTAAGTATATACTTTTGCTGCATGCCAGACTTGGTTCCCCATAAATAGGAGCACAGTGTACACCGTATGTAATGGCACCTTCTGCTGCATGAGTTATACTCAACTGAGAATTGTTACGGAATCGGTCACTATTTGGTCTGGCTATCTAAACATTTTTTCCTACTATGCAGCCTGCCCGTTACACCAAAAATAAGGTAGCGGCCGAACTACGCTTCAATGCAGTACCACTATACTATGTACAGCCGGCTACGAATAAGAACGTTGTTTCTTCTTCTATTGAGTGCACACTACTCTGCACAAAACAAGATGCGCTGACCAGACAAGCGCACTAGTCGATTCTTTAGTGTCCCCGTGCTTAAGCCCAACGTGCAACAAACTTTGGATACTCGGAGTAGTTTAAGCGTGCAGCAGCTCGCACTCAAGGTGTTCCTCTTCCCTCATATTGAGAACTCACAAAAGCCCGAGCAGATCGAGGCTGGAGTTCTATTGGACAACACGCAAGAATCTTCTATAGAGTTTGTGGTTTGTTTAGAGTCACGTGTCTTCCTACGGAGAGCTTATGTCGGTGACAGATAGTATGTGCCTTTGCACTTGATGCTATGTGCAGTGTTGTGTGAGGCTCGGAGTGCCCACAGAGGGCGTAGCAACTTTGGAGCACCGTATCTGGCCTCTTTCCTGTTGGGGAGACCCTACGAGGCGAAGGCACGACAAGGGGGATGGAGTTCTGCTGGAGCGACACTGATTTACTAAACTTTTGCATCCGGTTCAAGGCTAACTGTACTGACCTAGGCAGACCCTAGAAGAGGAAAGGCTACACTGTGGGCTTCCTTGTAAGGAGCCCATGAGGAGTGCTATAGAAGGGCATACAAGGAACTTGTAGAACGCAAGGTTGAGTGAGGGGATGAAACACGAAACGAACCACTAAAATAAAGGCAGAACAACCGAGAGCAGAGCGCATAGGTTGCACAACACAGAGCAAGAAAAAATGGGAACGGACTGGCGGAATGGGAAAATGCAATTAAGATCCCTGAAGGGTAACTCCTGGCAATACTGAACAGCTTGCGGGTAGTTTGTTGAGAGCCCAGTAAACAAACAAGAGCAGCACACAGCAACATTCCTTTATAAAGAAGAAAACAAATGGATGAAGTGCCTAACAATCAAACTTGGCCATTTGCTTGGCCCTGATTCTCTCGGCGTTCTTGTTCGATCCAAAGTTTCCCCTGCCGTTCCTCTTCTGGTTCTTCGCTTGAACTCTCTTTCTCACTGAGTCTCGTGTATGCCTACAAGGAAAAAAAGCCAGAGAACTCTAAACACAAACTAAACTGCCTAAATTTAAAAGTCCCCTGCATAAATCCTCAGATATGAGTCCAAAGGGGGGAGCAATGACAAGACACGAATGAGAAAACGACACAAAATGACAGGCGGGGCTGAAGGACCCATGCAACACAGTGTATGGCGGCTGTTTGCATTGCTCCTTGTACTCTTCTTAAGTCTTCGAAAAATGTGAACAGAATGCAGAACCAGAGAAACAGGCATACGTAGGAGAGACAGACAGAAACATGAAAACAAAGAGACTGAAAGAGAGAGAATAAGAAACTGCTAGGAGCCCTGTTCTACAAGACTAAAACTCCAAGGTCATTATGCAGTCGTACCACGAAAAGCGTGGGTCGAAATGAGGTACATTGTAGATAGTTCAGCTGACGGCGGTTCCATAGCTTACCTTCGGGCTGTTGGACGCCAGCAGTGAATCAGCGCCTGCTGCTCCTCGGGCACTAAGGGACGGCTCGGCGGTTCGTCTACCTCTGAAATGGCAAAAGCGCAGAGCTGGATAGGTTCGAAATTGCTACGTCACTGCGGGAAGAACTAAATATCAGACGCAGAGCGCACTGCGTTTGCAATTATCACACTATGTCGGAAGACGCCCCTCGTCCAGAAGTTCTAGGGGCCATGTAGGGTCCATTTACCATCACAATCAAGGCATTACGACCGGCACAGCACTCGGGAAGGCAAGTAAAAGACGATACAGCCACTGGATGCAAATAATGGCTACTCTTCGCTGCTTAAGCCCCGCCTGAGGCCCCAATTGTGTATGAAAAAGAGCTTAGAAAGAAAAGTGCAAATCAAAGGCCTTTAGGAATAAAGGTGGATGGCGTCTCCAACAGGGAGTTGGTTGCTGCATGCATCAAAATGAGGTTTAATTAATATGGAAAGGGACCAGCGCGCACCGCTGCCGCTGGTTCCACCCTCTTCGCTGCTCGCCTCGCTTTCCGAGTCCAGGCCTTCTTTCTCTTCCACATTTTCTGACCTTTTTTCTTTTGCTTCTCCTTCCCCCCCCCCTTCCTTCTCTCCTTGATCATCTGTCTGCTCCTCCTCCGCCTCGTCCTCTTGTCCAGAGGATACGGAAGAACATTCTTCTTCTGTATCCCCTTGGTCAGAAATAGAAGAGATTCCCTGCGCGTCTAGCCGAGCAGCCAAAGCTCCTTCCAGCAGTTTCGTCTGACAGTCGTCTAGACCATCTGACACTAGTATCCTTTTGCATTTGCTCACTACTTCATCTCCTTCGTCTCCATGAGAAGACGTAGCTTCACTGGATAGAATATCGGATCGACGACTGGAAGCAGTTAAATTTTCGGGCTCACCCACAACTTCCTCGAATCTAAACAAAGCACAGCAAAGAATAGACAATAACTCACCATCTCAACTGAAAGTTGCAATCGTTCGGAAACAAAACCTGTTGATTGCATCTACAGTCATGGACTCTCAAAGACGCCGCAGTGAAGGTGCTAGGTTTCAAGTCGATAAAGGCTGAGGCAGTTTAAGCTGAGCTACATTGGACTACAAATTGGCATTTATGATAATGTAGTGTTCTGACTTGGGTACACTGGAAACCTCTACAAGAAATTTTCTCTCAAACAGTCTCTTGATACATTCAACATCTCGGGCGAAGTACACGGCCGCGTTCGGGTGGTAGATGGAAACCATCTGGGGAAGATCTGCACAGCGTGAACAAAAAACACTGTGCCACACAGATAAAGAAGCGTCTTGTATCTAAGCCACCACGGGAATGGTTGCGTAATGGCATGAGGGAGCAACAGAGCGTATTTAGCGGCATGACAGCAAAGCAACAAGAAACGCGACAAGGCCATGAAACCTGGATGTGAAACGAGCGCATACAACTGAATATTGAAGATATGTCAACGGAAATAAGGAAACAAAAAGTATCACTGCGTAGCAATCGCACTCAAGAAACACTCAATATTAATAACAGAAGCGCCCTTGCAAATATCAAGGAGAAACAGAATCACTGAAACCAAATATCGGCGAATTGATGGATGACTCAGAAGGTTCACGAACAGCCCGCACGCAGGGCCCATATTGCAATCACTTCGGACCTGCAATGCTCTAAATGAAGACATGAGATTCCTGAATATTTAGCCAGATATTCTCCGGCTAAAGCTTCTATTTGCTCGATCAGCTATTGATACTAAGCTCCTTAACGCCTGGGACGTCTGACGCACCGATCATCGTGATGCTCCCGTTTTCCTCGTTAATCATCAAGTTAAACTCGTTGAAGTCTCCATGAATCAAACCACAGTGAGCTAACCGAACAATGAGCTTCATTAGGCGCTCCAGAACCGTCATTGGGGAGGCCAGTTCGCGTACCTGTGGGCGGCAGAAAAAGGACATATTGCACACATACGTGATGACTAATAACAGCACTTTTATGCTACAGACCGAAAGCGGGCTAGAACAGATAGCAGCAAGGGAAAAGGATTTTCACCAGCGATCTGGCAAGTCTTGCTACACACACGCCTAAAATGATGACGAGAACGGAAAGATCAGCCCCCTCTTTACAATGGTGGGGAGATGCCCACAGCCACCAAGCAACGGAAGAGACACGCCCACGATGAATACTAAGAACGTGTGCTACTAATCCACTTGCCGCACCGTCCCTCGAGTTACCTGTGTCAGCGGAATTGCATCAATGTACTCCATGAGCACCGCATGCCTGTTCATGTCTTGAGGCTGCGGGACGGGGAAGCCGTGGGCATGCAAGGCCTTGAGATACGCAAATTCTCTGACGGCCGCTAAATGGGCTAAGTAGTGCCAGCTGCAATGCGTTCTGTGCTGCATATAATCCCTGTTCTTCTTGATTGAACGAAAGGAAATGCGGCCTGCAAACACGTCACGGAAACAACATTTCATGTAGCTGCTACGCAGTTCGAGACTCGCGTCATTGACGCATGCACACCGATCACGGGTGACTGCCAGCAAGATGCACAGACCCTGAGACATAAATTCTAGCCTCAGTCGGGAGGTGCCTTGAGCAGAATCGCGGCACAACCCTCCCCAACACTTTGAACGCTCCAGTAACTGTTCTGCCGAAGGACTCGCAGGTGAGGCAGAGCACAGCACCAAGATCAAGAGGACATACATGATGCAACATGGGCGAGAAGAGACGGAAATAGGCATACTGAAAAGAAAGAGAGGAAATGAAAAGGCAAATCACAGAGGGAATTGCGAGCAAGAACATTCGAGATGTCTCACCCAGCCTGTGTAGTTTGAGAACCAATACCTTTCCGTCGGTGCCTTCACAGATATGAATATCTGACTCCTTCCCAACTCCCATCCTAACACCCACTCCTTTAATAAGACCCCTCTTCGTTAAGGCATGAAGGGCGAGGTAGTCATAGCCCAAGTAGGTGAGTTTGTATCCATCGTACGACTTGGACGAGTGGTAAATCAGCTTGTTTTTCAACAATGAGCTAAGAGTTTGCCGAATGGAATGTCTTCGTAGCCCTGCTATTTGCTCAATGAGCTGTGCAGACACAAACTCATGGTTCTTCATGCCCATCTCGACGGCAGTCAGCACACGAAACTCCCCCTTCGTCATGTAACGCAGGACGTCCGCCTGAAGCCGCATCTTGTCGTAGCAGTTCGTATCTTCTCCTTTCACTTCAACGCCTTCACTCGTGTGGTGTCAACCTTTGTGCTAGCCTGCTTTACCCGTGCTGTGTTCCGTTACGGTGCACTGCATTATTACTGTGGACTGATTAGCATTCAGCCAAGCTTGTATCCCCTGGTCCCCCTCTTCTAGCCTTCCACTCGGGCTCTTCGCAAGAAGCAGCTAACGACAAACCGACAGAAGATGAAAAATCATGAAAGTCGTGAAGGAGCCCTTCAAGTTCATGACCCTCACGCGCATTGCAACTTTCCCCTGCTGGTTGCCGTTAGCCCAGCTAAAAGAAAAAGGGGTACATAGAAAAGCCTGTACTTCCGACTTCCTCCTTTCGGCAATCAAAGGAATCCTGCTGAAACTCCAACACTAAAGAAGCCCCCACGCGCGATCTTCGAGGCACAAAGGAATGCAAAGGGAGACACTGGAGGTTTACCTAAAGGCAGAATAGGAAAGCTTTTCAGTTCTGTTTGCCTTTAAGAAAAATGCGGCACCCAAATGGAGCTTTCTACCTCGCTTACCCCATCTCTCCCACTCCCGCCGACTCGAGGAGCCTGGGGGCCCCGTGATTTTCCTCGCAGCCCGGCGTTGTTTGTGATGAGAAGATCCTCTTCCACACGGTTTCATGAGTGCTTTTCTGTTTTGCTTTAGGCTTGTGGTCCGGTTGGAGTGCGTTTTTCGCTGGTAGCCCTCGCATCCCATGTTGCTCCCTTCCCGTGAATCCTGCAGATCGATTGAGGGAACACAAATACGCCGTGCGAACGAAGGCAAATGGGCCTCTACAATGATGTAAGATTCATGAGGGCTGTATGAAGCAGCTGGAGGCACTCCCTATATCTTGGTCGTCTCCCTCTCCCTTCTCGTTTGGGCGGCTTCTGCATTTTGCTGCCTGCGTTCTGCAATAGGGCGCAGAGGAGGGATTGCAACGATGACTTTCAGCGGTCCTGCATGCTCCTCGCTCTTCCCCTCTTTGTCTAGGAAGCTCGCGACCTCGGTAGAATGCAGTACACAGCACAGCCTGCAGCTCCCCATGCTCGGGCGTCGCGCCTTCCAGAGAGAGTAGAAGCAAGCGGAGAGAAACAAATGCAAGCGATCAAGGAAGAAAAGCAAGGACAGAATGAACTCAACGGTGGAGTCGAAGAATGCACTTCCCTGCAGGCCGCCGAGCACCACATGAAATCTGCAGGTTCATCAGACTTTTCAGATTCCCCCCGATGCGGAGCCTCTCAGACGGCCGGGGGCCCCTCCCCACCCCCTGCCACTTCAGCGCAGTTTGTTACTCCCGTCAGCACTCCGAGATCTTTCAGGGGGCTTCCGCCTGCCACAATGCCTCCAAGAGGGTCTTATTTTGAGGGCTGTGTCAGCACAAGAGTGAATCAAGGGGAAGCAGGCCGGCGGGTAGATGGTCCAATGCCTTGTACCCCGCTAGATCGATCACGCCGTTTGCTCATGACGACAAACAAAAGGGGAACGCCGATACCAAGGAAAAAAGAAAACAGACATGACGGAGGGGGGGGTTCCGAAACGTGGGATGCTCCAGGATTGCTTGGCTTTTTTCGGGAAGAACTGATGCTTCTGCAGGAGAGGCTCGAAGGCTGCTTCTCAGCCCTTCGCTCGGGGGCACTTTCGCTCGCCTCTTTTTCAAAGTGGGCAATCCTCTTCTTCTTCGTGGCCTTGCTGGTGCTTGGCTGCACCCTCGTGTGTTTTTCGATCGTCGGTGCATTCAGCTACTATTTGCTTTCCGTCTCTTCCACGCCACCCCCGCTTCACCAGTTCCCCGTGTTTTTTGATTTCTTCCCGCGAATCACTGCCGCGCTTTCACAGGCGCACAGGGGCACTGTAGGGGCCTCCCCCCCCCATGGGGGGGGGGCCCTCGACGTAGAAGTAGGGCCTGTGGGTAGCATCTCCCCATTTGAGGGGGGCAGCTTTCGGCAGCCGCCGCAAGGGCAGTCAGAGTCAGCACTGCCCCCCCCTGCAACAGCTTCAAGTGTTCAGCATGCGTATCGTGAGCTCTTTGGACTCTCAGGGCATTCTCTCGCCTCGCTGGAGGAGCCCGTGGCTTTTGCTACTGTGCCGTTCAGCAATCGCTCATGGGAGTTGCTACCCGGTGACGAGGCGATGTTCGCTGCTCCTGCGCCCCTCATTTCTTCCCACTGGCCCTCACAACAGCAACAACACATGCAAGACTTGCAGCAAATGCAGCCGATGCAACAGCTGGAGGAAGAGACAAAGCTACCGGAGTTCACCGTAGATCTCATTCTGTCGCTCTCCGTGTCTGGGGCCCTCAACAATAGCAGCTCTCATCGACATCGTAATGTCTCTCCCCTTATGCTGTCTTTGTTGGCCTTTTCTCATAGGAACTCTCTCGTGGCTCGCAGTACACGACCCGTCCAGTTCTCGCCATGCCCCTTCGTATTTTCCCTCCTAGTCCCCGCCGTATGTAGTCAAGAAACGAAACAAGTCATTCCCATGATCGAGGGGCTGCCCCTTCCCCTAGTTTCGCAACTCAAGTTCGCCCGGATCTACCTATACCCCCCAATTTCTGCGGGGGAGGCTTCGCTGATCGTACAGCCGAAGCCGGAAGGCATCAGGCTTTTCCTTGTACAACACCCCTATCTTGCGTATCTCCTGCTCACGCTCTTCCTCCTCGCGGCGGCTGGAGCCACGGTTTGCTGCTGCTGCTGCTGCTGCTGTGGGTACCTCCTTACCGTCGCAGGGGCCCCTAACACGCTGCACCCCGCCGACGAAGTGGGGAGAACCTCTGCCCAGCAGGAGGCGCTTTTAGCTTGCGAAGAGGCTCTTCCGCCTCAGGAAGAGAAGGCTGCTCTAGAGCAGCCACCCACTGCGGAGGGCCTGTATGAGGGGTGGATACTGAGGGAGCCTGATTTCAGCAGCTTTGGAAACGGTGGGCAGCAGAATCTCGTAGGACAGTGCAAGAACGAGGCTTCCTCCTCCCCAGAAGCCCCTACTTTGAGACTGCGGGCTGTTGGGAGGCGTCGATCCACCACAGCCTCCTAGCTGCAGAGCCCTCCAAGGTTTCCTTTGCGGCTGCTTCCACAGAGGCAAGCCGCATCGTGTGGCGGAGAGGGTCCTCCCCCACCATTTTTGCGTTCGTACCGATAATTAAAAGGCAACAACAGGCCAGAAACATGGAGAAACTTGCTAATACCGAGATCTAAATGGTTTAGATTTACGGTGTTCGCGAATATGTTAAACGATTTACGACCTTCTAAAGGCCGTTGGGGGCTTTCGTGAGGATGATGTGCTGAGGAATCCTTAGAGACCGTTGCGCCAGAGGGCAGCCCTTCAGGCGACCCCTGAGGCCTCTCAACATGCCTTTTCTTTAAAGGCCCTTCTGGTTTTACCGCAGGATATTTAAACTGCACACCCACCCCTCTGCAACCCCGTGGCTAGGCGCCTGGGGTTTCCGCTTTCTAAAGGCAGTGAAATCACCGTTCAAGGCTCGAGCCAACCCGAATTTGCGGGTCGTTGAGATAGTCATGATATACAAGCTTGGCGTCCTCACGGACTCCTGTACACACACAGAGACGCGAGCAAAAAATCCAAATAGGCATCACCGCGCCCCACTAAACTCGCAAAACCTTAACAACACATACTTCTTACAAACTCGCGAAAACCGAACGAACCCTGCGCTCCAACCCCCAAAACACCAAACCCCCCTGTCCTTGCGGAGCCCCCGCATGCAACTGTGTGCACAGTTTACACTGACCCTTCTTCGTAAAATACTTGAAAGCCTTTTGATATATCCTTGTTTTCTTCAGCTCCCCGAAAGAGAGTTTCTCCCGAGTCAGCTCCTCGCTGTCTGTACACCCCAATCCAACGTCGGCACGCAAACTTGCCAGCATGTAGGTCTAGAGCAGCAAAATACGGCTGCCCTTCCCCCCGTCAAAAGGCTGCTAACATGGAAACGGAAAAAATGTATGGGCGCCTTAGACGGATAAGAATTACATGTGGAAATGTAGGCCGACGGTCCACTACTACGTATACACATGCATGCATACGTACACGCAAACCCCAAACCATGAAGACTCCTCTTTGCAGATGCCAAGACAGCGGCACCAGCAAGGAGCGCTCGCCTCGTATTTCGAGAAAAGCCTCTAGACCGGCTAAGGCCCCCTTACCTCTGAAGGCGTATACGCGCGTCAGTTTGCCGTGGCGGCACTCATACAGGTTTATCTGATTCTTGCCCTCTTGAATCTCCTCAAAGTCTAAGCAGAAGGAGTGGTCCTGCAAAAAGGAAGCGCAAAATCGTGAATGCTACATCACTGAGTCCCATGCTGAATGCAGCACATTACCTTGCGTGTATTCTTTCACCAAAAAAACGATGGCAAGAAACCGTAGGATACCCCAAACGAGCTTCAAATCCTCACAGCGTCATACGGGTCGGCCCATGGAAAGCCTTCCACAGGGGCTTTTTGGGGAATCACAGAAAAAGAGGTACCTTGTTCTCCTCGGCTACGAGCCGCTTGGTAACGCGGACAGAATGGGGGAAATCTATCAAACTGCACGCCAATACAGAGGCACATACCACCCGAGAAAGTACCATGAACGACACCGCAAGCCCCGCCAAGCAAGCAAACACCCCCCCCAAGAACCTTAAGGCCCCTGTTTACGCGCGCACTTGTCGACAAAGTCGTCCCGAGTTGCAGCAGTACCCTGCCGATCCTCGGAATAGAAATCCTGCGAGACAGCACAGACCACAGGCTTTCACGCACATGGAACAAGCCAGAAGCGCAAGCGACTAGACACGCCGCTAGTGGATTTCTGTAGCCCCCTCACCCTCACCCTACCTCCGGGCAGAGCCAACTCATGAAGGCATCCCTGTTCTCCTCTCGCTTCCGAGAAGGCATTTGCCTAGCCTCCACCAGCCTGTAGCACTCAAAGAAACACACACATCGCAAAAAATCCAAACACATCTCTGTACGCACAGATCTTACAGCGGCACTCTGTAGGATTGCCAAACGAAGGAAACCCCCCAAACACACACCAAACCTTCAGGCCTTAGATAAAGTGTCCCTTTCCCACCCAGCCTCTTCTTTTCCCCCCCCTTTCTCCTCCGAAAAATCCGTCAACACTTTCCGCTGCCCATCCTTAACAGCCCTCCCTGCTGCTGCTGCTGCCTTTCTGCCACTCGGCTGCCGTCTCTGCATGTCTTTTCAATGCAACATTGTCGCTCTACACCCCGCGAGCCGACACCAGCAAACAGCCCCCCCGTGGAAGGCTCTCTCTCTCTCTCTCTTCTTCTTCTTCTTTTGAAGCCTTGCCCCTTTTTTACCTGTCTGCAAGCATTGCGGCACTAAGCCCATCATCTGAAATCCTACTACTCGGGCTGCTACTACTGATGCTTCTTCTCCTGTCCCTGCCCCTTCCATGTTCCTTCTCCCTAACGCTTCTCCTTGGCGGAGAGCGGCTCCGCCTCCTCGCTCTCTCTCTCTCTCGCTCCCGTTCTCTCTCGCGTTCTCGTTCTCTCTCGCGTTCTCGCTCCCTCTCTCGTTCCCTCTGCCGTTCTCGATCCCTCTCTCTCTCCCTGCTGCTTCTCCTTGGGGGAGGCGATCGCGTCTTCATCCATCTCCCCATTGGCCCTCCTCCCGAAGGGCTGGCTCCCTGCGTCTCACTCCCCCGTGTAGGACTACTATTGGCAGGAGCTGCAGGAGAGGCAACTACGGGCTGGGGAGAAGACGCGGTGACTGTAGCAGCGGGTGCAGCTGCTGCTGCAGCTGCTGCAGCAGCAGCAGCAGGGGCTGCTGCCACGACGGGGAACGGAGGAGGCGTTGCGACCGCAGGAGTGGCAAACACACTCTGCCCCTGGGAGGAGGAGCATGCAGTCATTCCTGTTGTAGGCTGCTGTCCTCGCGTCATCCACGCAGGCAGCACCATATGCCTTCCTCGGCCTGTCGGCGGGGTGTACATTCTCGAAAACCTCTTCTCTCTCTCTGTCTCACTGAAAACGCCGAGATTCCGAAGCCCTTCGCCCTTGGGCCTTATATATTTTCAAAAA
The DNA here is from genome assembly GCF_002999335.1 of Cyclospora cayetanensis. NCBI lineage: Eukaryota > Apicomplexa > Conoidasida > Eucoccidiorida > Eimeriidae > Cyclospora > Cyclospora cayetanensis. Next base: position 236,248 of record NW_020312325.1, on the reverse strand, counting down.
AGGAAGGCACTCGAAGGCACTCCACACGTTCCTCAGGGGCAAGCACAGACAAGACGCGCGTTGGTTCACGAAGCGAGAGGCCCTATACGAGGACACGCACAAAAGCCTAGAGTTCTGCAATCGGCGCGAAATTTGTTGCGTGGTAGTGGAGTGGGGCATCGAAGGCGAACAGCAGAGGCAACTGCGGGTCCAAAGCAGTAAATATTTGCTTGTAAAAAGCTTAGGAACCTCGCTAGTTTCCGGAGATACACGATATATATATATACATGTATATATCTATGTGGTCTGGGGCTTTTGGTGTGGGTGTGCCTACCTGCTGGAGCCGGGAGTAGAAAACAGGCGCTTCCAGATTTCCGCTGTCCCTTCAAAGAACCGCAACGCTTCCACCCTTTGCTTCAGAAGCGGCACTTCCAACAGCAGCAGAAGCAGCAGCAGCGGCAGCGGCAGGAGGGTCGATGGGAAGCGCCAAGGGATGAGGTGAGGATGCCTGCCACAAAGTCCTTCCTCTACCAGAGGGTTGTTTGCACCGGTCTTCTCCCTACGTTCCCGCAAAGCTCGATTTACATAACCCAACCTAAAAGGGGTTTAAACATAACGACAAAAAGCTGCTATTCAAATGCAGCGAACTGGCGCAGTACAGGAAAAGAGGCATCGTGTAGCTGCGCCATGATCATCATGAACGAATCAACGCCATCGTCACCAGCAGCAGCAGGGGCCACATGCAGCAAAATCCGAGGGAGGGCTGCGGCTGCTGGAGGTGCGCATTTTTTTCTGCTTTTGTTCAGAGACTCCCAATTTTACAGAAATAATGCATTTGAATTTAAACCCCATACTGCAATCCATTCCTAATCAGAGAGACAGACGGCAAGGCACCCCCAGCACCTCCGTGTGCTTGCGTTCGTACAGCGCGAACGTGCGATATTCTGAACCGAATTGAGGCACACAGTTCGGGGCGAAGCGATTGTTGGCCACCCGCCTATTGCCTCTTAATGCTGTCTAGGAACCACGGGATACTCGCAGCAGACATACGCACAGCTTCGCACCATCCGTAGCCATACCCCAACCCCAGTTACACACACTGCACTCCCCTAAAGAGGGGCTCTCCTCCGATTCTCGCAACCGCAACCGCCCCCACGAGAGAGAGGCCCTTGGGTGTACAAGCAGGGGCCTCCAGCCCCCATAGCACCATGACGGATCCAGCATACGCAGCAGCCATTGGCACTTACCCGTCTTACACTACGTATCCGTATGCTGCAGCAACAGGGGCATCAGCACCCTCGGCAGCCGCAGCAGGGGCAGGAACGGCGGCAGACTACCAGTGGGGGCCATGGGGAGCCGCTGCTGCTCGCTCGAGCTCTGCCGTCGTCGATCCTGGTGCGTATGTACACCGAACCGTGGGAAGCGTCCATGTTTTCTGTCTGCATTCAAGTAGCGCGATCACCTGCCTACAAAACCCACCCTGCCCCTTCTCTGCACTCTGGCTCAGCACTTAAAGCATCCTGCGCACACTTAGAGCCCCTCTTTTAAGAGTCGCCATGGGTTCGATGCCTCCCTGCGGAGAATGTGATTCTGCAGAGACGGAACCTGACGCGTTGCAAAGCCGCTGTCTCTTCTTCGGCCGATTGGCGCCGGAGGCAACAGAAGATCTTCTTCGGGGGCTCTGTGAACAGTACGGGGATATCAGGAAGATTACTTGCTATCCTGAGAAGCACATGGCCTTTGTAGAATTCGTAAGCAAATGTGTGCTGGGTGGGGCCTCTCCTGAAGCGAGCACCTTCTGCGGCAAAGTAGTTTTCAGGGAACGCTGTGTGTTGAGGGCTGCATGCACGGCTAAGACTGAGGAATTCGCGCCGATTCAGTCGCTCCTGCTTCGGACCGTTCCACCTCGAAAGACCTCTTTACCAAACAAGGGGGAAGAAGGGTGGGAGGCGTGTGGGTGTGTTTGTGTGGCGACGGCCTTTTTTCTCAGTTCGATATTAGACACGCAGAAGCTGCACGGGAAGCCCTTCGCGCAACGGATATCGCGGGTAAAAAGGCAGACGTGCAGTACAGTGCAATCAAGCGGCCTGATAAGGACAGTAACATGGTGCGTCGAGAAAGCTATTCGTACGATGACCTTTTTGCCCCCTTCTCGTGGCTTTCCACTAGAAGGAAGGCTTCTCCTTCTTTTTATGCAGCTGAAACGAGGCTTTTCTCTGACTTCCTCCAGCGCGTGAGCCGTTTGTTGGCTGTGAAGCTCGCAAGACACCGCTGCCTCCCCTGTATGGCGTAGCGTGTGTATGTGTATGCGTATGTGTGTGTGTGTGTTTTTTCCCTAGGGCACCCTCTACATTCGTCCTACCAATGGAGTCTCCGCTTCCACAACGCTCAGCGATCCCAACAGCTTGGACGCCTACCGACGCCTCTTCTCGTCTTACGGAGACATCAAAAAGGTGTCTGTCAACAGAAAAAGAGACTCGTGCGTCATTGGCATTCTTAAGGCCTTCCGCAATCGCGAACTCGGGGGAGTACGGGGAGGGGGGCGGCCTGTAGGCTTCTTTGTCGTTTCGTGTATCTCCGTTTTTTCGTGGCCATGTGAATTTGATCAAAGCCGCGTGTGCAAAGCAAAGCAAACCATGCTGCCTCCGGCTGTGTTGCGTGTTCCTGACCCGTTGCTGCTGCATTTAATCACCCGCTGTGTGGACTGCCATGCCACTCAATCAAGCAGAGAGAAAGAGGGAGAAGCGGCATCTTTGTTACCTTCTCGAACGGGGGAGGGGGGGTTATCGAGAGCTGCATGCTCCCTTATGTGTGCTGCGTCCTCGTTCATGCGTTTTTTTGTTTTTTAAGGGAGAAATTCGTGGAATACCATGACGTACGCGACGCAGCGAAGGCTCTTGAGGCTTTGAACGGCCACAACTTCAACGGAGTGACACTCCAGATTTGCTTCGCACAGAACGCCTCGCGCACGTTGTAAGGAACACCGCAGACACCTTGGATGCACGGAGGTTTCTTCACGTGTGTCGGTGGGGCCTCGCCTGCTTGCTGTCTGGCGAAAGGGAAACAAAGGGCCTCCGATTCTCTGTTTCTTTTTTGCACCGCGCGCCAGCGGTGAAAGGGCTTTTTTCGGATTTTCTATGTATATGCATATGGGTATGATAGCACTTGGGAGGCTCAATTTGGGTGTCTGTGGACTGCAGCAACAGAGAGCCAACAAGCCGCCGTGTAGGGGCCCCTCGAACTCCTGAAGGCCTAAGTTACGGGCCCTATCGGGGAGGCTACAGCCCTACTTCGCTGCGCTATGTTTCTCCTTACACTGCACCGGTGAGAGCACATGCTGCTAAGGGGTTGAAGCTTTAGTCGCCTGTCGCCGTGCGGCTGGACAAAAATGTATGCTGTCTGTATTTTTCTAGCCGTCGTCGCTCGGTGTGTCTTAACTCGCGCTTTCGGAGCTCCCCCCATCTCTGCCTACACTTTTGGACCTGACTTCATACGTGTGTGTGTCACAAGACGTCATCATTGTGCGTCCTCTCGCTTTTGCATGCGGTGTCCTCCCGCAGCCCGTCTTGGCGGGGGCCCCTACGTATGGGCCGTACGGTGTCTGCGCTGTACAGCCAGGGGCTGCTGCGACTTACGGCTCTCCGTATGGCTACCAGCAGCAGCAGCCGCCTGCTGCAGCGGCAGCAGCTGCACCTGCTGCTGCTGCGGCTGCCTATCCGCCGAGTTGGCCACCGGCAGCGGCCGTGGGGGGCCCCCCCGTCGCAGTTGCGGGCTCGCCCTATGGGGGCCCCCCAAGGGCCCACGTGCCAATGGCGGTCTATGGCGGCGCCCCTGGGGCCCTGCCTGGGCCGTGGAGGCCCCCACAGTGATTCATAGGGAAGGACAAAATGATGGGGTATAGAGGCAGGTGAATTAGCGAGAAATCCAGTACACGGATATGTGCAGAGACTCCGGGCTGATGCAATACCCAACGAGCATACAAATCCCACAAGGGACCGCCGTCTTCTATCCACAACACGTTTTACGATCCATAGACCAACACGTATACAGTCCAGAAAATAGCACTGGCTGTCTGCTGGTACTGCTGCTGTTGCCCTTGCTGCCGTTCCCCATGCACAGAGACCCCTATCGCTGTGTCGGGGATAATACCACTGTGCAGCACCTTCTCTGGCTGCCCTTCATTGAGGCTTTTTGTCACGCGAACCCTAGAGGGAGGGAGGGCCTGCGGAGGACGGCGGAAAAAAACGGTCCCTCTTTGTGTAGTACTGGGAGTAGGGAAAAAACAAAGCTTGCGGCAAGCGCGTAGTGGCAAGGGAGCAACACTAGAGGGGTTACTATCGGGGCATGGACGGCGCTGCGGAGAAGATTTTGTGGGATTCGACGTACATTTGGCAGGGTTTCAGAGTAGCAGGCATAGAGACGTTCAAGCTGCAACCGCCCCAAGGTGTCGAGACACTACGCCACTGCCAACGTCCCGCTCTGTGCTCAGGGATCCGAAAACTGCGAGGCAAGGGCTATTCAACTGTACAGCTCTCGCTTACGCCTTGAATGGTATCTGGGAGGGGGATGCAAGCACAATATAATTTTGATGTGGTAATATAGTTCCATGCAAGGCACTCCCCTCCTGGCAAAGAGGTTCCCCCTTGCCTTCGTATATACCTGAGCGTGCACTTGAGTGCCTCTTCGTGTTTCCTCCTGTCCAAATTGCTGTTGCTGCTGTCAGAGATCCTCCTAATATCGAACTTTTAGAGAGGTACCCGCAGCTATTCGGAGAATCTCACAGGGGCCATGCTTTCGCGAGGACCCTTAGACCACCCACCCCAAGCCGTCTCTGCTGCATTTGCAGTGCTAACGAACCATGATTATCTTGTTATCGCCTTCAAATCTAGAGCGCGTCCCCTTCCTGGACGCCTTTTTACTGGTGATCTGTTCATTGTCAGCTGTCTGTGAGTGAATCTCGCGGGCTGCAAGGTTCGTGGTGAGATGCACAGTTCAGCACGACGACCTCTCGAGGTAGGACGATTAAAGGCAAACGTTCCGAGGACTAGCTCCGCAACAAGCACTTGGGTTTGCTGCGTGCAGTACCAACAGCTACAGCAGCCGTAGGTGCATTGTTCGGAAACCACACACACCCTAGAGCAAAAAAGCCACACTTTTCACCAGCCACTACACGTTACGTTCAACTAGGTACTAGTAATGGGTGCGCCAACCTGCTAGCATATTTTTGTAAACCTACTGCAGATCGCTGCCATGTCAATGCGTAAAACGCAAAATTGTGTACATTCGCCCTAGGTGTCACGTACAGTTAGCTGTGTATGCTACGAACAATTAGAGCATGCAGCTGCACAAACCCCGTCTGTCCCGGACCCACCGCATGCCAGGAACTCTGAGCGGCACAGGCATGGAAACATTCGAGCTGTTTTGAGGAACACTCAGGAAGTTTCCGTCAAATCCTTATCGAGCCTGAATCTAAATGCCTCCCTGTGGAGATCTTCGATGGTACGCTACATGCGCCTTCCATTGTGTTTGGAATTACGTCCTGGAACAGTGCACGGGTCCAACAAAATAGTCACGAACAATGTTGACGGCCTTGAAAGATCGCTTATCTGCCGTATGCTCACCAGTCCTTGCTTTCGACCGCCCGTCAGCAAATCTGAATATTAGGGACTGCTCTGACGAAGGAACAGGCATATCGCACTTCTGCGTTTCACCTGGAAGAATGCATCCACTTCGAATCGTATCCACATTTTAAATACTGCTTGCAGCTCTTGACCCATATGTGTAAACTTGTATCAGTGCAGCATAAAACCTTGACGGGCCCCCAACTGTGGCTCCATAGGCTGCAATCCCTTTCACTGCGTCGCAGCCTGGATGAAGATCCTTTAATTTGCAAATGGAATACCTTCCTTGTTTTTTAAAAATCCTGTTTTAGCTGAATCGAGTCCTGTTGTTCAATTTCAACTTTTTGCATGCGCTTGCAGTTAGGGATTATGCGACACAAGCTCCCACATTAGGAAGAGGTGCTTTGGGGGATCTCTAGTAATGCTAACGAGGGTAAGATCTTTCTCGAATTCCTGTTCTCATTAAGCTGAGACAGCTGGCTCAGCCTTGGTCGACACAGCCACGGCATCCAAAGACTCTGGATCACGATTTGTCACTTACTGTGCAACCAAAGATCTAAGAGCTGCGCTCATTTGTTCCTGAAACCTCAACTCGTCAATTATGTGTCCAATATCCACCAGACAGCTCTTAAATCGCTAAGTTGTTGGCCATCTTGCGACCACCTAACGGAACGCTTCGGATAGGCCGTACAGGCAAACCGCTGATAAAGCAGCTATTCTTCTCCGTTGTGGTTTTCGCGAGCTACAGCTTCATATTTTTTCGCTATATTGATAGATTCGCTTTCTCTGGGTTGTACACCCCTTCCAAAACTTGCTTTTGAGCTAATCTCGGGATAAACCGAGGAGTCAAAGTGTGTATGAAAGCTTTTTCTGTAACACGCCGTGCAATCTGACAACTTTCTTTACAGTTATGGAACCACCATAAAGTGCTTCTTAATTAAATACACATGACTTTAGAAGCATTTTTTTTCCTTTCATTTTCCGGGTACACAGCGAGATACTTCGCCAACGGGCGAATGAAATCGTCGAGCACTTCCTCATTCTGACGACCGTCATATTTTTTCTGGTAGGCATAGCCCCATCGACGGATCCATACACATTCTGCCAGTTGATCAATCATGCGTTTCTCCCAGCTGTGGAGCTAGTGCGCTCAATGCACTTTGAGGGGCAGCCACTGGCCGCCTTGCCAACAGGCGTTGCGCCATCATCAACTTATTTCGCCAGTGGGTGCGGTTTTAGAATGCTATAAAGAAATCAGATTACTGCAGTTCCAGATAGCTCAGCCGAAGCCAGGTATTGGTTTCAGGGAAATCTGACATCCCACTCCATCAACAGCCAGCCAGTGTGCAAACGCGAGGAAACCTGCATCACGCAACGCGGTGCCACGAACTGTAGCGCTCCGCCTCAGGTCTCTGCAGGGAAACAAGCTTCTTCAGATCCATTGCCCGCTTGATAGCAAGCTGAAGAGTGTTGTTCAAAAAATATTGACTGCAGAAGAAAGCGCGTGTCTAGTTTTTGGCCCGACACATGGCCTGCTTGATTGGCTGGGCTCGATTCTGGGTAGACATGGAGCGAGCTTGTGGCTTCTTCCACGCTCAGACAGCCTGTGCTTAGCGTCTATGCGCTAATTTCTCCACGCATGAGAATGTGCAGGCACCGCACGGAGGCTCCCAGTGAAGCAAAGGCATTGCACCCTGCATCGCCACTTTCTGTATCGGTTTGCTGCCTCGCGCTCAGGCCTGCGCCAAGCCCTTGGGCCGCAGGGAGAGTGGAGTTTATGTGCAGCATACACGGAAGAGCCTTGCTTGGAGCTTTGGAGAGGTCGCGGCGGAGATGATCGTTCGTGTAAAAGGATGATCTTAGGGGGGAGCGAGCGGCGCAGTGCGGACCAGTCCTCCCCATCAGTCCCTGCAAGAAAACTGCAGTCCTTCGGCGCGTGTTACCTCCGGTCAGGTAGTGCAGTGCATGAAACCTGGATACAACCATTTTTTAGGCTGCGGGGGCAAGCGAAGTGCATGCGGCTGGTGGAACGCATCCCAGCAGGCTTACGCAAGTGCCCTCCACCACTCTACCTCTAGAACCGCAGCTCGCCTTCCTGTCAGCCTTTATCGCACATTTTCACGGGAATCTAGACGGAAAACTGCGGCCAAAACATAATCCGGGGGGGAGGAACTGCACTGTGCGAGCGCTCCCCTCTGTATCCTTGTGGCTCACAGTCCGTGGAGAGCCTCTGCTGCTGCTCTCTTTTCGAGAGGCCCCACAGTTTGGCGTCTTTTTGGACGCCTTTCCGCCAATCGCGCACTGCTTAGCCACGCAATTCGCAAAATAAAATACAAGATATAGGCTGAGACGGGGATTTACCGTGGACTTCAAGGGCTGGCAGGCAAGGCATAGTACTAGGCTCATCCCCGGGCAGGACGGGCTGCAAGCGCGTCAAAGGCTTTCGCCTGCTGCTGCCGTGGAAGGCTGCACGAACAACTCTGCCTTCTTCCAAGCGCTTATTCGGCTGCAACACACACATTCTTGCGAACCCTTACCTAAAAGGAAAGGTTCCGCAGGCTTAGGGAAAACAGCAGGGCAGGCTGTTTGTGTGACCTCGCTGCCGAAGGGGGGCCGTTCGCAAGCATGAATCTTCAGCCCTCGCTTCCCGTTCTTCCGCGAAGACCAGCAAGCGATCTCCCGAGGGTGTATCTCTACTAGAGCCTCTGCTTTGCACAACAAGCCAAACCGTTTAAGCGCACCAAGACCCTTGCTTTCTGCACGCTGCTGAAACTGCGTGCAACAGATCGACGAGGGCTGCTTCCGCTTCAGCCGAGCCAACCTGAACATCAGGGGAAGGTTGCAACGCAAAAAGAAGAAGGAACCAGAGCAGGTGTGCAGGCACGAGAAAGGAAGCGAACTTTGCTGGCTCGTGATACCGTCCCTGATTTCTTAGCGGCGTTGCTGCCCCCGCATACAGCAGCGGATCGTTCCACGACACTTCCTCGAAGCCAGCAGAGGCAAAACAGCCTCAGGACTAGCCCCCTACATCTCCCCAAGAATTCTTCTTTCGAGCATGCAGCGCAGGCACAACCTCCCCCCGGAGCACACATTTAATTAGCAAACAGCAAAACAACAAAAAAGCCTCTCAAGCAGCACACCCAGCCGCGCGAAAAAGCAGCAAATGCAACCGCAGGAAACACCACTGGAGCAGCAGCACCCCTTCAGCAATACAGCGGCCAGCCAGCCCCCTACTTCACGCAGCAGCAATGGTGTTAGTGGCTTTTGTGCACTTTCTGTGGTGGTCTTTGGCTCTGCCGCTGCTTGTGCTAAACTGCATCTTCCTGTGCTGTAGCAGTCACAAGACCATCTGGTGCTCGCCGTGTTGGGATGAAGCTTCCTCACCCCTCTGTATAGACAACGAGGAGGACGACAGCGGGAACGAGATGGAGGAAGCGTACACCAGCAACAGCAGCAGGGACGGGCCGAGTGCTGCTGCTGCTGCTGCTGCTGAACACGACTCGTGCAGCAGCATCAGCACTGCCAGCAGAGGCACGAGGAGACGCGCAGTCATCCAAAAGGGAAAACATAGCAGCTCCACTACAGCCACTCGCGACTCCCCAGGCCGCTGGAAGAGAGACAGATCTTTGCTGGCGCGCGCGAGAACCTACCTGGCCTTGAGGATCGTATCTTTCATGCTGCCTGCCATGTGGCTGCTCAATATTTTCTTGCTGCAGCAACTGGTGCTGCGGGTTCTGCAGCTGCTGCAGCAGCAAGACGAGCACTTGCGCATTACCGACGCTTTTCTTGGCGCCTACGGGGTGTATGCAGCAGTCTGCTGCGTTGCATCCGAGGGGCTGGGGAACCTCTTGAGCCTCCCCTCTGATCGGGTAGGCATGCGCAAGCAACTCAATGAGGTGGCTGCCATGTTGACGGGAATAAGTGGGCTTGCTATTAGAGGCGCGGAGGACGGGGAGGGGCACACAGAGGCACATGGAACGCCGCTACTGCTGCTGCTGCTACTGCTGCTACTGCTGCTGCTGCTACTGCTGCTGCTGCTACTGCTGCTGCTGCTGCTGCTTCACGTCTTGCGATTGCAGCCGCAGCAGTCAGTCCTTTCACACTGGCGTTTTTCCACTTTCTCAAGACCAAGGGCAGGTCGTGTTCGCCTTTTATTTGTTTCCTCCATGGGGTGCCTCAGGTTCGTGGGTGCCGGCTGTGGCGTGAGGCTGCCGAGTATTTCCCTATTTCTGTCCTTGGTGAATCCTCAAGCTCCGACACCTTGTACCCCGCTGACAAGTCTTACCTCATCGGCTTCCACCCCGTAAGTGTCTGTGCTTTATATCTCAGTAAGGGTAAAAGGGGGGAGGGGAAGCTGCTGCCAGCTCCGCTCTCATTTAGAACCTGTTTTTCGATCTAGCAAAACGAGTCAGAGGGAGGGGGAAATGCCACGACCAAGACTGCTGCTCCCCAGCGTCAACAGAAGACAGTATACACTCATGGTGGACGTGTTCATACGGCGTGCTTGCGAATGCAGCATGGCGTGCTAAGCATGTCCTGTACGCTGGCTTGGGGAGTCAGAAGCGACTGGGAGTGGCTAGACATCCGCCGTGTGCTGCCAGGTCTGTCGTTCATCATAAGTAGCCTCCTCCTGCTCCTTATCCTGCTGCTTTTGTTGTTGTTGTTCGCCGTTGCGCTTTGTTGTTGGTTGTTGTTGTTTGCTGTTGCTGTTTGTTGTTGCTGTTTGTTGTTGTTGTTTGTTGTTCGCTGTTGCGCTTTGTTGTTGGTTGTTGTTGGCTGTTTGTTATTCGCTCTTGCTGTTTGTTGTTGCTGTTTGTTGTTGTTGTTTGTTGTTCGCTGTTGCGCTTTGTTGTTGGTTGTTGTTGGTTGTTTGTTATTCGCTGTTGCTGGTTGTTGTTGGTTGTTTGTTATTCGCTGTTGCTGTTTGTTGTTGGTTGTTGTTGTTCGCTTTTGCTGTTTGTTGTTGGTTGTTGTTTGTTGTTGCTGCTGCTCTTGCAGGTTTAGCTTACTGCCACGTTTTTGGGGTGTGGAAGGCTGCGTACGGGCGTTTTCTCCCGTTGCACGTTTGTGATCTTTGGCACAGGGTTGAATATCCGTCTGACGACACTCTCGATAAACATGCGACTCCCCTTCTGGGGCCACTTGCTGCAGGCAGTTGGCTTCATTTCTTGCAGCAGGAAGAGCATCAAGACTTTCTTGTCGGGGTAGGTCGACGGTTAAGGCTAGGAACGAGATGCTGGGCAAAAACCTGCTGTTGAGAGCTGCTTTCTTCGCGTTTCAACGCTACGGCCATGCGGCAAAAATACCCTTGGGGAGTGGCGCATGCATGCTTCCCAGTTTCTTCGCGGTGCCTATGTTGCGTACAGGGGCCCTGGGCGTGCGGTCTTGGTAGTGGTTGGGGGGGCTAAGGAGGCGTTTCTGGGGGGCCCCCGCTTGAACGACTTGGTGCTTCATCGCCGCAAGGGGTTTTTCGAGATTGCCCTTCAGACGGGCTCTTGGCTGATACCCGTAATAGTGCTCCCTGAATTAGCAGTAGTTTGCCTTCCTCTCCGCTTTCCCCCGTTGAGCGAATTCCCCTTCGCAATAAGCAGCTCTCTTTCGGGGTCCACGTGCGTTCTGACAAAGTCGTCGAACGCCTCAAGTGCCAGCAGGCACAAAAGGCCCTTGAAAACTGGCCTTTCGAATCTTTTCAAGTCGCTCCGGCACTTACTCCCGGCGCAGCACCTCCTGGGGAGAAGACGGAGGCACACCCTGCGTTCTTCAAAGTACGTGGGGTGCGTGTTACAGAGTCCGTGTGCTCAGGTCTATTCCCTAGGGGAGAACGACATGTACGAGAGGCTGACGGAAGGGATGTTGAGTTGCTTTCTGACTTTTATCTCACGCAAGACAATGGGGCTCTTTGGCTTTTCGTTGCCGCCTTGCTACGGTGTGCTCATGCACCCCCTAAACACCCCTGTGACCCTTCAGTCGCTTCACGCGTTTGCACGGATTGTAGGATACGAGGTGGGACGCTGGGAGAAGCGACGAAGGGGGCTGAGGTGTATGTACGTCTGGCCTTGCTTTAGGGCGCGGCGTGTTGCAAGTGACGATGCCTAGACGCGTCAAGATTGTCGAGCTCATTGGGAACCCCGTTCCCTGTCGCCGCATTCCCCATCCAACTCAGGAGGACATTGAGGAGGTTCGCTAATTGGGTTTATATATCTCGGCGTGTGTGATGTGCAGCTGGGGAGAGGCGCGTTGCGAGGGCAGCCTTGATCTTCAGCTAGCTGTGGGCTCTGGATGTGGAGTTTCGCTTGAAAAAGTGATTTTCCCAGTGGGATTTGCTGGGTGCTGTACTCGACGATGTACAAGGTTTCTGAGAATTGCTTGGGTTTGTGTGCAGCTTCGGCAGCGATACTGTGCGGCCCTGCAACGGGTCTACACCAAAGCCAGAGTACAAAATTCCCTCCCTGGAGCATCTGTAGACGTCTCAGTGTCTCCTCGATAGTGTCTGGAATTTCGAGGAGAGTCCAGAAGCGCTGTGCCTGTGCCTGTGTCGTGCAGGCAATCTACGGTACCGAGAGTAAGTTTGAAGACTTACGCATCGTTGAATAACGACAGAGTCTAACGACCTCCGAAGGCGCGTTGTCGGAGGGATGGCTTTCCCTCCGCACGCTTTTTTGCAGCACTGAGGGGTTTAGAAAGGTTGCGTCCCTTGGTGTAACATTTTGTTCCCGCGTTTTTTGAGAATTTTGGCATGACTGCAGGCCGTATTTTCGAAACGGCGTGTGGGTGCAAGAAACGCAAGCTACTGTACTTGATGCCCCGTGGTTGCGGGGGTCGTGCGAGGGGCGTGTTAGATGAAGAGGGGGCTATTTTAAGGGAATAGGGGGTAGTTTTGGGAGTGTGCTAAGAGGTGGCAGAGTAGATCCCTCCAAACCGATTTGGAAGCAAGAGATTATTGGACTACGAGCACCAGCCAGCTCAAGAGTGCCAAATCGTGGAAGTGTTTTGACGCTTCAAACACCGCTCTTTCTTATTCTTTCGCTGAATTGGCGGCACAAATTGAGGAGATATGGCGACATCTTATGTTTAGTCGGGCATAGATCCTGCCCCCGAGCTTCCTGCGTTGCACACTGCTCGCAGAGGGGTTTCGTTCTAGAGAGAAGGGTTGGTACTAGGGCCCCTCTCGGGGTATCCAGTCCTTCCACCGTATGTGATTGGGAGGCGCTGTGTCTGCGAAATATCGGAAACGGTTTGTGTTTTGCGTGCCGTTGACTTGAATTTGAAGGCTTTTTGCATCTAGAGAGAGAGTGAGAGAGAGAGAGAGCGAGGCAAGGAAGCTAAGGCGCAGTGGGCCCCTTCAGCACTCCAGCCGCCTTCGCTCTGCCCGCACGCCACCCTTAAATTACCAAATTACAGGCGTCAAATTTGGTCGAGCTTGGTCTCTAATACACGCAGCGTAGGTTTTGTCTCTCTGCATGCTCTGCCATGAGGATTTACGTCCTCCTCGAGTAGAGCATCGACAGGGAAGGCACCATGGTCCTGCTGCATTCACTCGTTCCAAGTGCCCCTGCAGCGGCAGCAGCGGCTGCTGCCGCGACAGCTTCAAAAGTAGCCAGCCCAGATGGCGCTGTATACAGGAAATGCTACGTCTGCGGTCGCAGCAGCAGCAGCATGAGCAGCATGAGCAGCATGAGCAGCATGAGCAGCTGCGGAACTGCATCTACCACCGCCACCACTGTCCAGAGTGTTTCCTGCTCTCGCATTAGTGCCGATAACACCGCATGCAAGAGCCGCAGCACAATCCTGAAGCGATGGTTTTGGGGGTACAGTGGCTCGAAGCAGCCGAATCAGAGGCAGCGCCAGCAGCAACAAAAACAGCAACAACTAGGGCGATGCAGCAGAGAGGACATGCAGAGCATCTTGCACCAGGCTGTACGGAGGCTTGAGATGCTCCAAAAGCAGAAGGCTGAAGCAAAGGGCATCGCTACCCCGTTCATGGACTATGGGCGCCTGGTAGGTCACGAATTCTTAAGCACGGACTGAACACACAACAAAAACGGCCACACTTTGCATTTCGATGCGATTGGCATGCATGTGTTCATGCGGTCATTTGTATGTATGTGTATGTATGAACGTGCATATGGATGTACGTATATGCATAGGTATGTATATATATATATGTGTGTGTGTATGCGCATGTTTATTTACGTGTATGTGTATGTGTATGTATATATATATGTATATATACATACATGCGGTATGTATGTATATGCTCTTCGCGTGGCGGCAGTCTGCGTGTGAAAATGGATCTTTTAGGAAAAGCGATGGAGCGGCTTTCTGTCTTCAGTCGAGGCACACGGCAAATTGACATGCGCAAATTTCATCAAAGTCTACAGCAATGGTAGCTGGCAGACACTTCTGCTGCTGCTGAATTGTGTCTTTTGGGGTGGGAGTGAGGGTGTATTCTGCCTGGGGAGCCTCACCTGCCGAACGTTTTTAAGCGGGAAGTGCAGTCCTATTGGTCGCATTCTTCTTAAGGATTCTGTTGCCGCTGCTGCTTTGGGGTGTTGGCTGCGTTTGCTGTAGGGGATGCAACGTTGCGTGCTATGCTGGACTCGATCGCCTCCGCAGAGCGCTTCGTATTCCTTGAGAGTTACATTTTCGATGCGTCTCAAGCGGCAGCTGCGGTGAAGGAAGCGCTAAAAGCAGCAGCTGCAAGGGGCTGCCTGGTCATCCTTCTCATTGACGGTGTACATACACACCTTTCCCGTTCTGATCCTCGAAGCCCCTTTACTGCACACTGAGAATCGATGACGAGGCCTTCCTCGAAGCACTAGGCCGCTAAAAAGCAGAAAGTCTGAGATCGGCGAAAATTTGACGCTGTTGCTGTTTCTGTTGCGCTTGCGGATGCGTGTATGACTCTTTGCATGTCCTACTGCGGGAGTTTTTTGCACCCTTCTGCTGCCGCGAAGGAAGCCTTGGAGAGTGTGTGTTTGGCGCACACGTGTTTGTGCAGGTTGGGAGCTTCGGATTTCCGTCGAATTGGATCTCCGAATTGGTCAAGTCTGGAGTGCACGTGACAATATTTAATCCGCCTCTTCCTGCCGCTTTCTATGCTCCAGCAGCAGAGGCAACGACACCCCCCCTGGCAGAGGCAGCAAAGCGCCAAGGGTCACTGCATGCAGCGAAAGTGGGGCCCCTTGCTTTGCGAGATCACCGCAAGACGCTGGTGGTGGATGGCAAGGAGGCCTTTGTAGGCTCCTTTAATATCTCCGTAGACACGACTGGTCCGCTGCCACTTAGCCATGGAAAGGGGTGTGGGAAGGGGGGAAAAGGGGGGATTTGCTTGGGGGGGGATTGAGGTGATCCTGCTGTTGCTGGAAGCTGCTGGTGCTGCATGCTGTTGCTGCATCTTGTTGCTGCATCTTGTTACTGCATCTTGTTGCTGCATCTTGTTACTGCATCTTGTTGCTGCATCTTGTTGCTGCATCTTGTGAGCTGCATCTTGTAAGCTGCATCGTGTTGCTGCATCATGATGCTGCATCTTGTAAGCTGCATCTTGTTGCTGCTACGAGCTGTGTCGCTGCTGCACTGTGTTGCTGTCGATCATACCGCTGCGACCCGCATGCGCCAGTAGCATCTGTATGCGTTCATGGGGAGAAAAGGTTAAGCAAGCATCCCGAGTCACGTATGGCTTCGGGTGTATGTGTCTTGTGGTGCAGGCCCCTCTGTGGGGGGAACTGGTCATTTTCAGGATTTGCATGTGCGGCTGTGCGGCCCTGCAGCAACAGACTTGGGGCTTGTGTTTCATCAGTCGTTGCATGCGGCACAAGCGGAGTCGCTTGCTGCCGAGGCGCTTCAACAACTGCAGCAGGTCAGTCAAGAGGGTGTGTATTAGGGCTTTGCTTTCACCGAGGCGAAGAGGCCGTCCTGGAAAAGTTTGCAGAGGCCCCTGCTTCATGCCGTTTTTGCGTGCTTAATTGTTCCCATGTGAAAAATGCTCGCGGCATAGCGTTGGATGCGTAGCCAGCCCTTCGCATACACGCTCGCTGGCGGTTTTTGTGTGCGTGTCGAGCGTTCTCACATTTCGTTTTACTCTCTCTGGAAGCTTTAGGTGCCGCCCTGCCTGCCGTACAGGACAACACGGCCCCCCGCTCGTTCAATTCTGCCTTTCAAGACGTGCGCATTGGTGCATGCATGCATGCATGCGTGCCGTGGTGTGGTGTTGCTGCATGCATGCATGCGTGCATGCATGCGTGCTGTGGCGTGGCTGCACAGGCGGACCCTCTATGGTGCTGCGGCTGCGTTAAATCTCCGAATCAGCAGGGCTGCATTGTTCAGGCAAGCGATGCCCTCCTCGCATGCCACTGTTGGCGTTGTTGCTGCTCTTTTTGCCGCTTAGGGCCTCCTGCTGAATTGGCTTTTTGCAGCAGCCACTTTTATTACGCACGCAGCATCTCGACAGGCCCCCTAGTGTTCCCCTTGCGGGTGTAGGCTCTGCGCTTCAGGTGTTGGAAAGCGACATCTTAAAGAATCGCCGATGCATTCAGGAGGCTTTGCAACTGGCCATTCAAACGGTGAGCCCCCTTTGGCTGCGTCGAGTGTTGCGGCTGAACATTTAATGCCCTGCTGCCCCTTCTTTGCTCCGTGGCAGCGTCTGCTGCGAGCTGGTCTGCTGCCTTTCTTTCCTCCGTGGCCTCTGCGGTACGATGACTGGTGTGCTTGCATGCTGCTCCTGCTGCTGCTGCTGCTGTGGGGATCTACCCTGCAGGCAAGTCGCTCCTTGCACTTGGGAACGGCCTACTTCATGCCTCCAGGATTCTTACGGAGGGCCTTGCTCCAGCAGATTCGAAGCCGACACACAGACGTTTTGCTGCTTCTCTCGGGCGATAGCGACGTGTGGTGTGACTTCCCAGCAACCACCTACCTCGCTCACAAGCTTCTGGTAAGGAGGGAGGAGAGCTGGCGATGCAGATCCGGGAAGGGGGTACAGGGGAGGGGTAGGCACGATTCTGTGGCTTCGTGCATAAACACGCAAGTGCAGGTGAGAGAGCGGCAGGGAGAAAGCTGCTTTTTTTGTGGACGGTTCTTTTTGTGGGGACTCCTTCTTGGGGTGGACTTTATTTTGTGTGACTTTCTCGCAGGCTGCAAGAGAAAGATCCAGGCCGTTGCAGGATTGGCTACTTTTGAGGAATACCGCAGCCACTGTAGAGATGCAGCAGCAGCAACTGATGCAGCAGGAGCAAGAGCACGAGCAAGACACGGCACCAGCAGCAGGAGGCCTTGCACGCTTGCTGCCCCCTTGGACTGCTCTATCTCGACTGCAGCAGTCACGTACCGTCTTCACCAGCCGTCCGCCTCTGCTTCCGCGAGAGGGACAGTCAGAGCAGCAGCAGCAGCAACAACAGCAGCAAGCGAAGAAGCCTTTTGTGCATTCCTTCACAACGGAAGATCCTTGTGAAGGAAGCGGCGCAGATGCGTCTGTGCCGTCCTCCCGCCCTCTGTATCGTCTGCTTCGCTTTTTAAGAGGCGGCAATACGCCAGAGGTCTTGAGGGGGGAGCTAAGGATCCATTTCACCAGGGATAAGCATTACCATGCAAAGAACCTTGTGGCAGATTGCCTGTGGGCCTGCATTGGATCCTTCAATTTCGACAGGTTCGCATAGCAGGGTATAAGCTCCACTGTGCAGGAAGATCACAGTTTACAACCCCTTCTCTTTCCTCCAAGACGGCTCCTTCCTCCTTCGCGGCTCTCTGTTTTGGCGTTGCATACGCCTTACGCTGTAGTGTTTCTGCCGGTTTCCGAGTTCTCCCTCCGCTCACTCTTTTGCTGCTTCTAGAAGACCCCGCTCTACTGCTGCTCGTGCTTCTGCTACCTCTGCTGCTGTGTTGCTGCTCGTGCGGCTGCTGCTACTTCTGCTGCTGCAGTTGCTGCTCGTGCTGCTACTACTTCTGCTCCCGCAGTTGCTGCTCGTGCTGCTGCTACTACTTCTGCTGCAGTTGCTGGCTTCTGCCACTTCTGCTGCAGTTGCTGCTTGTGCTACTTTTGCTGCAGTTGCTGCTTGTGCTACTTCTGCTGCAGTTGCAATGCGCATGCGCATGCGCTTAGCCAGTTTTTGAGTTGCTGTAATGCTTAGGGGGTAGGGAGGCCAAGGGAAGTTTCGCGGTCTCTACTAGGGTCGTTGTGATTGGGGTGCCTTCGCCTGCCTGTGTCGCGGGAGGTTTCGCCTTTTCCACTTCTGTTTCGAGGTGTTGCGCTATGCAATTGCGTTACGGTTCAGAGTGAAAGAGAGCTTTTGTTTGCGAATTTGCATTTAGGTTCTCTTCTCGCCGCAACCTAGAAGTCTCTATTGGTGTTTTAGGCGGCTCAGTGGCGTGGGAACTTGCTGAGCTTCAAGAGAAACAGGCTGCGGGAGCTCCCCAGTTCTTTCTCGAAACATGGCGGGAGCTGGGGCCCCTCCGACGTGCTATGTGCTTCTTTGCCTACCACATCATGAAGTTCACAGGCATGCGCAACACGCACCGTCTCTCAGCCTGAAATCCTTGTTTTGCCTCGCTGTTTCGGTTCTGCGTGCACCGCTCAAAGCCACCCTCCGCAAGAATAAAGGCCGAGGATCGATCCCCGGCCTTCAATCTTCTTCTCCAACTGCAGAACTCGCCATTCTAGCTCAGAAACTCGTGTCTGCTTGAGCAGTGCTCGTAGCAAGGGTGCGAGAAAAAGCCTTGAATCGTGCAGGTGGTGTCACGTGCAAACGGGGAACTGGCCTTCCCTATTGACGCCTGCCTCAGTATTCCCCTCGCACGTGTTTCTGCGGCAGGATGCGCTGCTGCCTGCTTGTTGCAAGGATCGCTCCTTGAACTTGCGTTCTGTTTGCGTGCAGGAAAAAACATCTTTGACGGGCTTTCCAGCCAGCGAGACAAGGAAACTCTAAGTCGATCCATCAAACAGCAGAATGACCAGCAGGCCGCACTCCCCGCCATAGCTACCCAAGTCTTGTGTGGATGCTAATCTGCAACGGAGGAGAGGGAAGGCATGTGCTTTCTCCCTCTCGCTTTGCAGCCTTCCACCGTGCGGCCGCGAGGAAAGTCTCTCTCTAGGGTTAGTTAGCTATCTAACCGGGACGGAGGGGCCCCCCTTTCTCCCCTGTAGCAGCGGCTTTAGGCACGCACATAAACAGACCATACCACCCCCAGGCGCTCCTCACTACGCTCGTAGAGAAAAGCGGAGCACGAAGGGGGGAGAGGGAAAAAAAACCTGGAGGAAAGAAGGGTCGTGTGCATTTGCAGCTGGCCCCCAGCAGCTGCTCTACTCCTCTAGGGTGCTCGCTCGCTACTGAAGTGCAAAGGGGCCTCCATGAGGCCCCCTTGCACTTCAGGCCTGTTTCTAGTTAAGAACCGACGGCATGTCACCACGAGAGCAGCCTGCTCGTTCCCTAAGCACGAGCACGTGGAATTCTCCGTAGCAAAGGTGGACCGAATAGGGCAGATAAATGCGACATTTGAGGAAACCTTGTCACTCATCTTTTGTATCCATCCATACATGTATATATATACGCTTATTTTTAGACCTTAAGAATTATGTACAGGCACATATCGGCTCGCACTCCGCGGCCTTCCTGTCGGTGCTGCTTGTTGTGGCTTCGCTGGAGGGGGAAGGTGACGACGACTACGCATGTGCAAATGCATAGTTCGGTGCGCGAATCAGTACGCGATGCAGCAGCTGCTGCCAGTGCAGCTCAGCTATTCTCTTTAGCAGGTGGCATTGCTGAGAGCAAGCGGCCACCACGCCCCCGCAACTTCCTTCCCCCGCAACAAGGAGGTTCCCCACGCTTCCCCCGCAGCAGCACACGCTGCCGCTGGATTTACTCCTTGAGCAGCTCATCAGCTGAAGGCGACGGGGACTGTGCGCTGTCGAGAGCAGCCGGTGAAGTCCAGCTGGCAGCATTTGCACCCGCTGCAGCGGAGTCATCAGCACGCCAACCCAAAGGTACCCCTGAAGGGCCCCCAGCGAAGGGGGGGCCCCCGAATCCGCCGGGAAACTGCATGCATGCACGCGCAGCAACGACAACAATCGCAAAGCAAGACCCCTAAAGACGCAACCGTGGCGAGAGCCATCCAAACCGCAGCACACAAAATCACGAAACAGCAGCACAACAACGGCAGAACGACTCCCACTACACCAGCAGCAGCATCCATCATACGCCTCCAGGAAAGCCTCTCCGACGGGCCTCAAACATCGCCTGCGCCTCTCGAAATTTGGCTTCCATTTGCTGGACTTTGGAATAGTTGAACAGCATCTGTACACAAGAGTGCAAACCACAAAACAAGCAACTTAACACCGCTATCCAAAAAGTGCAAAGGGGGGGCCTCCTCCTACAGGCGGCCGCACGAGGCCTCGCAAAACAGCAGGAGCAGAGGAGTACAGACACGGCTTCTTTGAAGAGGGTGGTTGTGGGGCTTTGAGCAGCACGCGGTAGGCGTGCAGGCCGCATGCATTCGCAGCACAATGCATGCGGAAGCGGCTCCTGCCCCTGCAGCACCCCCGAATCGGAAGAGATCCACCGCCTCCAAAGAGGCCTTGCACAATAAACACAGTGTGCTCTCGCTTACGTAGCCTGCGAAGCCTAGAGGGGGCCCCACCGTAAGTCCAATAACAGAGGCCCCCAGTATGGGATACCGCCAGTCTGCGAAAAAGAGCACATAGCATAACAGTGTGGGTGTGTACATATATGTGGAGCCGCGCACAACAAGGCGCCACAAGCACGCAGGCGCTCAAAGAGATTTCTCAGCACAAGATACCCCTGCGCTTTCCCGCCCCTCTCGATCTGCACTCTTCTCTCGATCTGCACTCTCCTCTCGATCTGCACTCTCCTCTCGATCTGCACTCTCCT
This sequence comes from Cyclospora cayetanensis, assembly GCF_002999335.1. Lineage (NCBI taxonomy): Eukaryota > Apicomplexa > Conoidasida > Eucoccidiorida > Eimeriidae > Cyclospora > Cyclospora cayetanensis. The sequence continues at coordinate 215,772 of NW_020312325.1, read as the reverse complement.
CTCGATCTGCACTCTTCTCTCGATCTGCACTTTCCTCCCCAAAGGATCCTTTCAAACGTGTGCATACATACGTGTGTGTGTGTGTAGATATACAAACGTATGCATCTACATATTCATACGTATTCATGCATGCATGTAAGTATACATGAATATATATGTACTCTTTATACATACATGTAGGTATACACATGTATAGATATACATATGCATATATGCAGATAGACACATATTCATGCATACATACAAGTGTCTTCGCACATACATACATATGCACATATATGTGGAAATAGTGATGTTTGTGCTGCTTGCTACGCAAATCACAGCACCCTGCTCTCGAGACATCTCCATAGAAGGCCACGAAGGGCCGTGAGTGCCAACAGCATACTCCTTTTCTTGAGTGCGTTCATAGCAAAGACACCTAAGCCTAGAGAAGCAGCGACGGCAGATGCTCTCGCTCTCGCGGCAATTTGTTGCAAAGTTTGGCGATCCTCCGGACTCAAGAGCTGCTGCAGTTCCACCCGCATTGCTTGCGGACAGGAAGGCGCTCCAGAGTTCAACAAGGGCCCCTGTTGCAGCTGCTGCTGATAGGGGCCCGGGTAGTACCCTAGCCCAGGGGGCCCCTGCTGCTGCTGCAGCTGCTGCAGCTGCAGCTGCTGCTGCTGCTGCTGCAGAGGCGGGTATCCCAACAAAGCCCCACGGGGGGGGGCCCCCGGCGCTGGCAGCGGGCAGTTGAAGGGGGCGTTTCTGGCACTGCCTGCGGCGTCTAGAGGAGGGCTTCCTGCTACCATCAAGGAGCGTTCTGCGCTCGCGCTGCTCGAAACACCCCCGTTCTCGGGGGTGGCGCTCCCCCCACTGCCCTCCCACGCCGACGGCGAGGGCTCGCTGCCCTCTCCAGCCGGTTTGTAAGCAGAAGAGGCATCCATGGACGGGCTGCTGATCGTGCTGCTCCTCCGGCTGCCAGGCCGCTAGCTCTGCTGCTGCTGCTGCCTCTGTCTCTGCTGCTTTGAAAAGGCACGGTTTTGAGGAAGAAAAGGGCGCTTTCTGTGTCCTTTAGCGCCGAAGAGGGACCAAAAGCTGTGGATCGCGTGCTCCTGCTGCAGCAGCTGCCGCTACACTGTGCGCTGTGTTGTGTCCTGCCCGAGCCGTACATACACCCAACTTCTCCCGAGGGCGATCTAACGCTCAACTGCCCTACACACCGTTCTTTTTCATCGTGTTCTGCTTCTGTTCAGTCCCTATGTAGCTCCTAAATTAGCGTCCAGACGTGGTGACGCCTGCTGCTGCTGCTGCTGCTAGGCTGCTGCTGCTGCGGTCGGGGCTGCAGCAGCAGCAGCAGCAGCAGAGCAGCAGCCTAGCAGCAGCAGCAGCTGCCCCTTTTCTTCGATAAGGCACCGGAGGAGGAATTTTTTTCTTCACAGGCAAAGGCGTGTCATTCATGGCTCTCTTCTTCCTGGTTTTCTGCACAGCAAGCGCAGCAGGGGGCACTCAAAGAAGAAGACGCCGTCGCTCCCGTGGAAGTCTCACCCGAGGCTACCGCCCCACACAGTAAAAGAGCCTCGACATTGCAGCAGCAGCAGCAGCAGTGAAAACAGCGTCGAGACACTCCTGTGGCACAGCACCCAACAACGAGAGCCGCCTGGGGGAGTCTTTTGCCTTCACCGACTCAGCCAGACACCGCTGCTGCAGCAGCAGCTGCTGCAGCTGCTGCTGCAGCTGTCCAGGGGCCTCCCTACTTTGACTGGTGACTCTGGCGCGTTACAGCACCCGCGTACACTCCACGACAAGGCAGCACTTCCAAGTGCTGGCATGCGGCTAACGGCTGCTACTCACGATCGCAGCAGCAGCAATAGCAGCAGTAGCAGCAGCAATAGCAGCAGTAGCAGCAGCAATAGCAGCAGCAGCAGCAGCAATAGCAGCAGTAGCAGCTACAGCTCGTGTATTTCCATCCCGCTTGAGCCCCAGCATGTCGCTCTCCAGCGAGGAGAGCAGCAGCAGCAGCAGCAGCAGCTTTGCTGCCGCTGGCATTGGCTCGCTCGCCCCTCCTGGCGGCTTTTCTCTCCCGTCTCCCTCACCAGCCAGCAGTATCCCAAAAGACTATGGCAGCAGTGGGAGCACTCTGAGCTTTGGCCTCGGCTTTGAGCCCCCGTCTTCCCGTACAGCGTTTGGAAAGGAAGAATTATATCTTTACGGATATGGGAAGCAGTTCGGAGAGAAGCTGACGTACAGTGCAGGGGTTGGCTATGCTGCAGGTGATTCTTTCTCCCCTCTTTCTTTCTCCCTCCTTCCGTAAAAGCTCTCTCGAGTCATTATCAAAGAAGCCACGCTGGGCTGCTTTCTTGGACCTGGAGTTTCGTGCCGCTCTCGCTCTGCTTCTCAGTCCTCCAAAATTTTTCCGTCTTTGCTGCGACTTCGAGTCGCCATTGCTTCCTGTGCACTCGTATGCATGCGGCACTCTCCTCTAGTGTCTGTACAGCTCACACCCACGTGACCCTTCGTACTATATATACGACATCCCCCCTTCGCCCATTGTGTATAGACACATTTTGGCTTGCTCTTCCTGCTCATGTTCATGCTGCTCATGTTCATGCTGCACATGCTCATGCTGCTGGACCTTGCTGCTCATGCTCCTGCTGCTCATGTTCATGCTGCTCATGTTCATGCTGCTCATGATCATGCTGCACATGATCATGCTGCTCATGTTCATGCTGCTCATGATCATGCTGCTCATGTTCATGCTGCTCATGATCATGCTGCTCATGCTCATGCTACACATTTTGGCTTGACCTTGCTGCACGTGCTCATGCTGCTCATGCTCAGGCTGCTGCGTTTTTGTTTTTGCTGTTTAGGGGCCCTTCTGGGGGGTTCATTTGGATTCGCCTCGGGCGTTAGAAAGGGGGGCCCCTCGGCACGTCTACGTCTCAATGCGATTCTCAATGGCTGCGGCACATATGCCCCTGCCATGGGCAGCCAACTAGGCACCCTGAGTATGCGGCGCAATGATGGATACAGTGGACACATTAGTCGTATAATATCCTCCCGCGGAGGCGCTCTCGTATACTTTAGAGAGCAGAGACAACACCGCTCCCATTCGAAAAAAAATTTCCCGTTCTTGTAGGGAAACAGGGATCAGCGGCGGTTCGCTGGCCATGCCATGTTCAACACGTCATTTTGGGAAGTTTTTTTCCCTGCGCCGCTCATTTTTTTCGCATGGGTGGTTGTTTTGCTTCCCTCAGGCTTGTTCTATTGCTGCTTCAATAATTTACTCATTCTGGTGCGTGGAGATTCGGAAGTTCACGCCCCCGTTGCGGGGGGACTCGCCGGGTGTCTGTACAAGGTGCAAGCCAGCTGGCGAGTTTTGGGGGCTTACGGTGCAGCCTCTGCGGGTGAGTAGTCACCTCCTGCCTTCCTGCAGCTACCCACATATATGGCTTTCTGACTGCACTCCTTGTCAGGAAAATAGTGGCTATTCCACCTTATTAGGAAGACGCGGCTTTGTTGCCTGACGGGCTTTCTTTGCGTGTCGCTAGCCGAGGATGGCGTGTGTCGCCGCGGCTTGGACGACGCTTGGCAGATTGACAGACAGGGGGGGAGGGGGAAGTTTCCTCTGCAAAACTTGCGAATGAATGTATGCTGACGAGCTGTAGATAGATAGGCACCTCCCGTCCTGAGCACGTGTGCCTTTCTTCGTTCTAGGGGGTTTTTTGGCGCTTTATCTGCTCTGTGCAGTGGCCTTCTCTGCGATTGACCAGTACATGCGACGCTACCTCTAATTCTGGCAAGCAGCGTGGCGGGGTGGCTGGTTACTGAGCTGGGGGGCCTGGCTGCCATGCGGCCTTCAGAAATCATCATGCAGCAGCAGCAGCAGCAGCGCGAGAGCATGAAGCAGAAAAAAGCGCAGTGCGAAACCCCCTCACGAATATGCGCACATACGCTCCGGAGGGAGAGCAAGAAGCAACAATAGTGCGTGCAATCTGAAGCGAAGCGTGCCGAGTTCTAAAGTCGGCTGTACTTGACATCTTGTCGCAGCAACGGGGTCACCCCTGCTGCCACGGCTGCGCTACGCTGCGAAAGCCACACTGTGTAGATCTTCAGTGAGCGATCGCTCGCTCAAGGGCCTTGCTGCCGAACTGCAGAAGCGGCTCGTGCAGCGGCTGCTGAGGGGATTCTGGGTAACGAATGGGTGCTGAGGCGGACTCAGACGCTGCACCGGGCAGCTGTGGTAGAAGCAGCTGCGGCTGTGGAAGAAGCGCAGCATCGCCAGCACCAATGCTTTCTTCCTGAGAAATAATTTCAGGGGAACGAAAGTCGCTGGACCGTACATACTGCCATCCCCGTGCTGCGCACCCATACGACAGATTCCAAGAGTTCTTGTTAAGTGATCTGAGTTTTTGTGGGGGGGAGGGGGAGGGATAGGGGAAAGGGTCATGGTTTGCACGCATCTTAGCTAGTGATATGGCCACTATCTTGTGTGCCTGTGATGGGTGCATGGTGGGTAGCTGTCAACGCGGCTCGACAGCTGGCGGTCTGCCGCCTAGCTAGCGCCTCTGCCCCCCCCGGGGTTCCCCTGACATCTTCGATGGGTACAGCTAGCGACTCGCTGTTTGGCTTGTTCACGAGGCACCCTCTAGTAGTTCCTGTGTGCCGAGAAGGCTAGTTCGGCAGCAGGAGGCAACTTACTCGTAAAAAGTATACCTTTGGCGAAGGTGGCTCCGCCCGCAAGGGCCTTTACTGCGTCGCGTTCCCCCCAACCAATAAAGTGTAGCGACACCTCAAAGAGGCCCACTAGGGTTAGAAGAAAAGAGCAAATGCCACTTGGCAGATTTATCCAAAAGTGCCATAATCCAAAAACCCCTACAGGCACAGGAGCCACACCACTGGTCGCGTGGTGGGTAGACAGCCAACTCTCCGTGTATACCTGCCTGGCAAGTGCTGCCCCTTGGTGCTAAACGAATAGGCCTGTCGAAGGCGCTTGCCGCATGTACAGCCTCTCGCTACCTGTCTGACCAGTTCTTTAAAGCTAGGCGACGAGCTCGATGCCTTTGCTTACCTAAGACGCAAGCGAGAACACCCCTTTCAAGGAGAGAGGCACTTCGCGGCGTGTGTATGGGGTCGTCGCCCTCCTGTATTTCTCCCTGAGGGATCCCAAAGGGGTTATTTTCCTCGTTTCCAGAAAAAGGCATACCATTTAAGCCTTCGCGGAGGCCACCTGTTCCGCCGCTTTCGGAAAGGGAGGGTGCCTCTAAGGCAATGAGAGCGAGGGACGCAACTGCTAGAGACACTTGCGAGCAAAACGAGAAAATCGACAGGAGATGCCAGCCTGCCTCCAACACAAGGCCCCCTGTATTGAAGAGGAATATGCATACTAACAGGACAATGCTGAGCTGCTGCAGTAAGGGGCAAGCCCGCCCCCCGTTTCCTGATTAGCGATCCACACAAAAGCGACAGCTGCGTTGCGATGTGCAGACGCGTAGAGAGAAGTGAGGTGACTCTGCTAGAAGCACAAGAACCATGACTCAGGAAGGACCACGCACAGCCACGGTTGCACCGCAGCGTATTTATGTATCCCACTAGCGAGTTGCATTAACAATTCAGTGCAGCAGATATTGCAGCAGAGGTCGAAGAAGAAAGGTGCCTCCTCTGTTACACCTAATCGGTCGTAGGGGGCCTTTGCCCTTACCCCTGCGTTGTTCCTCCAGATGAGGGAGGCATTCAAGTGCCCGTTCTTCATACATTGCAATGTTTGGCTCTCCTCCCCTCTTTTTGCGGTTCTAGGTGTATTTGGAGAGATAGTTAGATCTAAATTTTCTACAGCTCACGCGATGCCGCACTCTACCTCCTTCGTTGCCCCTGCCAGCGCCGTTGCCTCGGGGGAAGCGACTGCAACGACTGTCTCTACGGCGAATTTGAAAGGGCCTCTCCGTGCTGTGTAGGGGGTATGGTAACGGAGAAAATTATCACAAGAGCAATAAAGGATTCAATAAATGCACCTGTTGGAGGATGAGACGGAGCAGATCAAAAAAGATCTGGGGTGTATTGACAAGCTGCAGTGGGGTGACGGTCGGGGGCACCAAGTGACCACGTGTCGTCTCATGAGGGAGACGCTCAGCCCGGCGAAACAAAGCGCTTCCCTTTCCTTATTTATTCCTAAAGAAGTGAAATGCACAAAAACTAAGCAATTACGGAAAAATCAGGCACACGCAACTGAAACTATATGCAAAGGGAGAACCCCCGCCGTCCCCGTTGGCAGTGGTCGTGTCAAACGACCCCATGGACTCCCTTTCCCTCTTCACGAAGGAACCTATAATCTGCCTCAACGAAATCCCGAAGACGCACAAGCACACACCAGATGCTTAGGCTTTCTATCACCTTGACTTTGGATTGGGGTTACACTCTGTGGCATACTACCGGAGCACGACGCGATGTGCATACACCCCGTTACCCCTTGGGGGCTGCTATAACGCATCCAATGTCTCTTTTCGTATTTGCCTTCTTCGTAGTCACCCCAGACCCTTCCTCTTAAGTCTGTCCTCTAGATTTCGCCGTTGCTGTTGCTGCTCTATTTGTGCAAAGACTGCTATGAAAAACACCCTCACTTAGCATAACGTGGAGGCCTTCTTTAGCTCAAGTGTCTGGCTTATCCTAGCGCACCTTCTCCTGCTAGTAGCGCTGTCGGTGTAGTGTACGGACAGCTAAAAATGGCTTCCCTATCCCTCACGGATATCGATTTTGAAGCCATAGAAAAGTGCACCGACCCGAAGCGTCTCAAGAAGATGTTAGCGATGTTGAAGCAAGACGGGGGCTACTACGTAGAGCTTATGAAAGCCGCAAAAGACAGGATAGAAAAGCTCACAGGGAAGCCAGTTGGGGGCACCCCCATCACAGCGGCAGACAAACAGGCAGTTGCAGAGGAGCTCTTGGCCTGGGAAAAGAAAATGGCACAAATGACAGAGATAGGGGCCTCCAAAGGGAGCACACATAAAGCCGCCCCTCCAGACCTAGAGGACATCTGTGAAGAGGGGAAGCTATCAGAGACGCCAAGGGCAGGTAATGGTCACAGCAATGCCAGTGGAGGCACTGACGGAGGCAGCAGGATTAATGTTGACTCGCCACGTCCTCCAGCAAAAGAAGAGGAGGCAGCGAGTCAAGGCTCCCCCTGTTCTGCTGCTGCTGGCAGCACTGCCGATAGCCACAGTGGCAAGGCCACGACAGCAGGCAGCAACACCACAACAAGAATCCAGGTAGAGGTGGTGGAAGACTCTGAAGAGGATCCAGACGAATGAGCTGCTCCTTTGGCTGCCACTACAGAAGGCCCGAGGCAGAGCAAAGACGCGAGCAGCCGAAGAAGATCAAGCAAACAGCAACTGCCGCCCCTGTAGGAATTGCAGCAGCTCCAGGCTGCCATGGGAACTATGTTTCTACGGACGTAGCTGTAACGGCTCCTTCTATTTTAGATAAGTAGCACCTTTTAGCCGGATTCGGATGCTGTGCTACTCCTTTTGAGGCACTCTAGGAGAGAGGCAAATGGCTTTTAATTTCTATAAAAAAGCACAAAAAGGAATTTTGGTCTGCGGACCTTGCAGCCTCTTGGGTATTGTTTTCTGTTGCTGCATGCAAGGAGAGCAGCAGCAACAACAGGCAGTGATGCTGCTACTCCAGAAACAGCGCCTGTGATGCCGCTTCTGGACAAAAATACTCCCTTTGAAAAACTTACATTTGTTTGCTCTGCCCCGAGTTGTGCACAGACCTCAAGCACAAAACAATTGTCGATTCTATGAACCTCAAGATTCTTGCGCAGCCCAAAGGAAGTTTGGCATGGAACTCCATGCCATGTGAATCAGCGCTCACGGCCAGCACTCTCAAGTGCTGTTTCTGCTGCCGCTGCAAATGGAGCAGGCCATGCACAAAAGAACACTTTTCTTGCTTGCAGCTACTGCCCTCTCTCACATGAAGGGCAGCCGCAGCCGTTTCTTTCCGCGCAGCCGTGACGGAGAGAGCAGCGAAGTGAACCGAGGGATGCCACACATATAGTCAGGGCCCGCCTTTCTGCGCCCTTTTCTAGTCGTCATTCGTCGTGCGTTTGCTAGTGCTACGGCGAATGTTGCTGATTCCGTAGGCGCTGCTGCTGCTGCTACTACTGCTCATTAGAGGCAGTACCCGCCTTCAAAAATCGACCCTCCGAAGGTGGAGCCTTTACTGCACATGTCTAGGGGTTCCCCTACCCAAACTCGGAAGCCAGAGATTATTTAGGGGTCTATGTGATCTGGCATTGCTATAGTAACAGAGCCGCCTTCCTTTTGTGGCTTTCTACCAGGTCCCTGAGGTTCCCCTGTGTTTTGGACCTCCTCCTCAGAGGCCCCTGAAGACTTTTCTATGGTTGCGCCAAGAGGTTCTTTGTACTCATGCAAAAGAGCCAGCCGTTCTCTTTGCTTCAGCGTTTGAGCATCCTTCAGGAAGGCCTCCGCATCGACCTCGGCTTGATACTCCGCCACTACCCAGAGAGAGCAGAGAGAAATCAGAGAAAGCAGGAAAAGGACGACGCACAGAACCACTCTTGCCGCAGGAGGAAGCCAAAGAGAGACCCAAGTATGAGCATAGGGGTCCACTTTCCCAGGCTTCATGTGTCGATACACCGCGAAGCCGCACAGGAACCCCGAAAGGAAGAGCATGATTACATTTTCCATAATAAGGAGCACTAGCGTGGCCCTAAGGGCCGCTTCTATCCGTCGAAGAACTCCGAGTTCCCCCACGCATCCCGTAAGAAGATTGAGACAGGCGTAGGAAACACAGGACACAGAAAGGATCGGGCTTGTGTCGAAGGGGAGTGGCAGCCATACGACGAGAGCCAGCAACACAGAGCCATACACAAGAGGAATCCCGAACAAGAGTGCAGCACGAATCCGTAAGGACATCCAGCCGCAACAGTAGCAACACATCTTGCCGTTTGACCACTGGTGCACCCTCTCAGCCGATCTCGCCCCTGCAGCAACTGGGAGTGCTGTCTTCCTTCAGGTGCAGACTAAGAGGGTCTGGCCAGGGAGGAAGAGGAAGACAAAACACTAGGGCTCCAAAGAGGAGAGACCCCTGCCATCGTATAAACCCGGGGGAAACCAGCAGCGGCAGCGAGCCGTCGGGATGCCCATACACCAAAATGGATAGCTCTGGTGCTCAGACACGCTAGAAGGGGGCACAACGAGAGCTCAGCGCTCAAAATTATTCAGTCTAAGACAAAACATGGAAAATACTGCCCAGAAACATCCAAAAGGAGCATACTGTCGGCAGCAGCCACAGGAGTCTCCCGGTGCGGCAGCGGCGATACTTGTTTTTCCGAGGTCGCCGCTAAGAGCGTAGATGCAGGAGCGATTGAGATGGACGGCTATGTTTCAGTCCTCCGTATACCATTCTCCCTGGATTCTCTAAATGACTTCCCCCAAAAGGATTATATTTTTACAGGTCTGAACGCTTGACGCCTTTTGTGATTAGGAGCAGACGAACGAAAGCTGAAGCTGAGGAGGCAGCACAGGCGAGGACGACACCGCGTCCAGGGCCTCGGACCTGTCGATACACCCGGGTGTCGTGGGTCTCATTAAAAATTCATAAGAGACAAACCCGCAGAATGCCGCGTAAAAATTACATATTCTTACAATGGGAGCGCTAAAAGGTACCCTAAACCCTCAGAATACGTAGTTTAGGGATCGCCTGACCCTTGTTGGATGAGCTTAGCTGTTCTGCCGGCAGCCTCTCTCCAGATCTGCCGCGTCATGATGAAGGCGCCTTGCACGTTCTAGACACTATCTACCCTGACTCTTTGAGCGGAAAAATTCCTCAGTGAAGGGTTTCGGCTTCGAGTATCGAGCTAGAGGGTGCGTAGAGGCTAGGCCTAGCGGGGCCTACACACGGGCAGCGGATTGCACAATCCTTAGAGAAAATTAATGGTAGGAAGGGATATACCTCCTCCTAGTGGAGAAAATCGTAAAAGAGCAAAGAACCCTTCCTATACGGTTCCCTTCTGTCCCTCTGCCTTCTCCGGCCCCCACCCAGCTTACATCTTGTCGCTAAACTCTTTGTAACGGACTAGACTCCATTTGAGCTGCTCTTCTTAGACAGATTTTCGGGTGTACGTAAGAATGAACGACACAATCTGATCGTCCTGGCTCTGAGCCGGTGCACTTTCTCTGCAGCTCGTTGGGCACTTCAGCACGCAGTTCCGCGATGGGCTCCAAAGAGAAAAGTCAGCAATTGCCCCATGATCAATAAACTGTGCTATGGGGCCGCTATCTGCGCCTCTCAGGAGTTCCTGAACTCCGGAAGCTGAGAACCCAGTGGCCTTTTGGAAGAAGTGAGAGACTTTCCATCGCGGGCTTAATTGTTTCCCTTCGAATTTCGACTGGCCTTTCGAGTTGTAAGTTGATATGGAGAGCCACAGAATAACTCTTGCTTGTTCATATTCGTGTCATTGGCTGCGTTTCGCCGCCTTGCCCTTCCCTGCCCCTCCAACTCCTTTAGTGCCGGTGCAGCCTGAAAATTCAGTCTCTTTGGCCTAGCCCTGCACACTTGTGCCTATTTCATATACCTTTGTTGATGCCATAAATGCTGAGTACAGCGCTAAGCCCTTTCCTTTTTCCCATCCGAAGAGTTCGATCCCAGACAGACTTGATGAGCTTAAACTACTTCGCCAGCTTCTCCAGTCCTTGTTGGGGGTGTAGGGTCTAGCCCGTTCTAGTAGCAAACGCCCCCATTGGAGAGACAACGGAGGGCAGATAGACTGTAAAACGCAGGGCGATTTGCATCCTGCCCCGTATGCCTTTATCCTGTGAGGACGTCTTCTTTTGCTGTGTATTTTTTCCAAATTCACCAAGTCTCATCGCAGACCAGCTCACGGGTGCACATCCCTCGCGAAGACAGTTTTTGGGGCATCTGCGCCTTACTCTTATGGGGGCATAAGAAAGACTAGGCCTATCTGTGGGCAGCAAGCTGACTAGCCACACGTATCCCAATCCGTGCCGTCAGACGCCTCAGTTGCGACCTAGGTGGAGGTCCTCTAACCCTCGTCAAACACATAGCTAGCTGATTAGCAGCCAGTGGGAGGACTCCGTTCTAAGGGCTACAGCTAGACTGCAATTCGACTTCGCCTGGCGCTCTACACCCAGAACGGAGGAGCACGCGACGAGATACACACAGACCGCAGACACCCCGAGAGAGAGAAAGCGCCAAACAGCGCCAAAAAAGAATACGCTGCCCCTAGGCAGACTCTAAAAGCAAGGCAGAGGGAATGATTGGCCTATCTATGAAATGCACGATTCCGTTCGCGGCTCGCAAGTCCCCCTGAAGCAGTCGAGCGCCCTCAACATACACTCTGAACAAACCTTGTCCAAGCTGCTGCTGCTGCTTCTGTGGCTGCTGCTGTCTCTGGTGCTGCTGCAGCACGATCGGCGAAATATTGCTGCTGCCAGTGCGCAGCGCTGCAGCAGCAGTCGCAAGCGACACTTCTTTGCGAATTCTCAGGAGGTCTCCCCCCAAAGAGGGGCCTACAGCGAAAGCCCCAGCGCCTGCACCCCCCAGCAACGCATGCAGCTCGGTGACGGCAGCAGAGCCAGCAGCAGCGCTGCTGTCTGCTGCTGCTGCATCTGCTTCCGCAGGATCCTGAGAAGGCTAGACAAAGCAGCGCATCTCACCGCAGAGCATCCGCCTTACTGCCCCTCTGCTTGCTTCTCGAGGTGTGTCCACGCGTGTACCCAGAAGCGGCACAGCGGCAACAAGCCAGCAGCAGCAAAGGCGATCAAGCGGATTCAGGCGGTTCTGCGTGGTGCGCATTTTTCGCAGGCTTCGCTCACATGTGTAAGGATGCGCTTTAGCGGGAGCGCTCCAGGGACGATGTGCGCCTTAATCAGCAGCGCAAGTTTCTCCCGAGCGGCCTCTGCGGCTGCTGCGGCAGCAGCGGGTGTGAGCTGCCGCTGCTGCTGCAGCAGCGTTTCCATCTCTGGATGTTCAAGGTGGCGTGGGAAGGCGGGAAACGCATAGCACTGTAGAGAGGCAGCAGTTGCAGGGTCAGAGGCTGCCAGCAGCTGCAGCCGCGCTGCGACTTTGCGCAAGGAGTTGGGGGAAAGGGAGAACTCGAATCCGGTGTCTACAGGAACGAACAGCGTGAACGGCCCCGGTAGCGAAAGCACATGGACTGCAAGAAAGCGCAGACAGCACAAAGCGAAGGGGAGGCATCTGCAGCGGGAGTCTGCAGAAGGGCAGCGCGCGAAACTTCCGGATCATTCTGCGGTGCGTATGGGCTTGTACCTACACCGGAGAAGGGGGGAGGAAGGGGGCTGAAGGGAACAGCAAAGAAGGCGCAGACACCTCCAGGCCGTCGAGCAAAAGTTTGTACAGCGCTGACGAAGCAGCCAGCACAAAGGCGGCAGTAGCAGGGAGAAGGGGTGGGACCTTACTGCAGTGTGGAAGTGCAGATGCAATGGCAGCGAATGCAGCAGCCCGTGTCTTGTGTTGAAGGAGCAGCTGCAGTAACCCCCTGCGGTACGTGCGTCGCTCCAAAGCCCAAACGCCTTTCCTGTTGAGCACGTCCGGATCTGTGGAAGCTCTCCTGCAGCGCAGGCAGCGCGTCATGCGACACACAGGTTGCAATACAATCGCCAGCATCCCCCTGAGGCAACAGGGGCCTGAAGAGGGTTCTGAGGAGCGACTCCAGCGTAGCGACGGGAGAAAGGGGAAATCGGGAGAGAGAGAGAGAGAGACAAGGAGTTTGGCCGTCGTTCGTTCGGCTCTCGAGGAGTGCGCAACAGAACACAAGTAGCATCGGCAGCAGGAGGCTTCTCCGTAGGGTAAAAAGGAGCTCAAGCAAGGGCCAGGAGTCGACGTGTGCATGGATTTTCAGCTGCAAGCAACGCCAGAAAGTCAGACGCTGACGGCAGTACGCAGCGTGCAACTGGGAGGTCTATGCCGACACCGACCTTGCTCGTGGATGTCTCATGCCTCCAGCACGAGAATAGTGACGGCGTTGCGAGACGGACGAGAGGCCATCCTCGCAGCCTTTGGTCTGCAGGCTGCCGAAGGGGGGCCATACGGGGTGGGTGACGGGAGCTGCCGATGTTTGCATGGCTGTACACCTGCGGGAGGAGTTGCACGGAAGGGGGTGGCACCTGCGTGGTGCAGCGCATGCAGGTGCACGAGTAAAAAGCGGCGGAGCTCCCGAGAGCCGCGTGAAAACTTCCATTTTAGAGTTTTCTGCTCAAAAAATCCGGAGAAAAGGCCCCTTGGACCGCGCGGAGGGGCCCCTGCAAGCCCTAGGGGGGGGCCCCTGGGGGAGCTGTGGCTCCGGGTTTGGGGAAGAATAGTCGCAAAACTTCGGCTACCAATTGGGAATTTTGAATAAACAGAACGCTGGAGTGGCTACAGTTAGGAGCGAATGGCGCACCTGGGGCAGCAGTGGTGCTCGATGTCGGAAGATCCCTCCTGTGTAGCGTCCTCGGCGCATGCACCCTGCAGCCTGCGCGGCTCTCCCCTGCGCGTCTGGTGGAATTTTCTTGGCCTATTTAGGGAGGTTGCTGTTTACGAATGGGGTCGACAAGTGTAGAAGTCATTCCAGCAGAGACAGGGGCGGATTATTGGACCAGCGGCGGTGCAGCATTCACCGAAAGAACGGCAGAGAAGCGCCTCCATCTGGCGCAGTCGGCAGCCGCTGCATGTGTCTACTGTGCATGTACCGCTTCAAAAGGGGGGTGGCAACAGCTGCAGGGGGCACTGCCACCAGTCGCTTTCTGAAGGAATCCGTTGAGAATCGCCGATAGAAACGGCAGGCAGATGGCGCCCATGGGGACTGCCGAGAATCCTTCTGCTGCATCAGCCGCTGCCTCAGTTGCCAAGGAGGAAGTTCCAGCTGCCGAAATGGCAGAGGCTGCAGGAGGGGATGCGGCAGTGGTAAAGGGGGAAGGGAAAGAGGAAGCTGCGGTCGCATCATCGGAAGGGGCAGCCGCAAAGGCGGCTGCAGGAGAGGTGCAGCGGGGTGTATCGGGAGCTCCCGATGCATCGGTTAATGACTCAAAAGGCAGTTCTTTCTCTGCGCACTGCTGCGGCGGCAGTAGCAGCGACAAAGCGCCTTCCTGCTGCGCAGGGGATGCAGCAGAAGGAGGCTCCAAAGAATCAATCAACTATGCAGAACGCTATCTTAAGGCGATGGGCATGAGCAGCAGCAGCAGCAATGGCGCGAGCGCGACGTGCCGAGGCTTTGACTTGGCGGCTGCAGCTGCAGCTCGAGATCTGCCCCCAGATGACAGTGCTGAGGGGGAAGTTACTGGCTTCAAGTTTCCTTCGTATGAGGAATTTTTGAAGGAAGAAGAGCAAACAGCTGCAGCAGATGCAGCAGGCAGCAGCGACACGCAGGATCAGGGTCACCTGGATGATGCGTTTGCCGCTTTCATGACTGAACTGGAGCGCATTCCCACATCGAACCCCCAAAGTAAGAGCGTCATTTCAATGGATTGAACGTCACGCGTTGATACGCGCATAGACAAAAGCAGCCATGAGGAGAAGCGGCAGGCAGAGAAAGCCCTCCTGGGCATGGCGTCTTACCCTTCTCTGCCTTCCACCTGTATGTATGTATGAATACATGCATGTATGTATGTGTGAACGTATGTATGTATGAAGGCATGTATGAATGGACGTATGAATGGATGTATGCATGTCTGTATGTATGCATGTATGTATGAATGTATGTATGCATAAAATGTATGTATGAATGTATGTATGTATCATTGTATCAGCGCATAAAATGTATGTATGCATGAATAGATGCGTAAAATGTATGTATGCATGCATGTATGTATGAATGTATGTATGAATGCATAAAATGTATGCATAAAATGTATGTATGTATGAATGCATGTATGAATGTATGTATGTTTGCTTGTTTGCACAGCTCGCCGCGCTGCGGCTGCTGCAGCACTCGAAGGCAAGACAATTTCCGAAGTTGCGCAGGCGAAGACTGCCAAAGTAGTGGTGGCTGCTTTCGGGGATGCTACCTCCGAATGCGTGCGGCTAACCTCCCAGGTCTTTGTTTCGCCCTTTCAAGTGCTCCTTCTTACCCCTGATGCTACGGAGGAGGATATCAGGAGGCAGTATCGCAAGGTGAGTGATCTGGCATATACGAGGCACACAGGCTGTGGTCTTTTGAGGATGGGAACTGGGAGCTACTCATGAAATGTATACCCGAGGAAGGCTGGCTAGGGGCCACATTCGGCACTAGAAAATACTTTTTTTCCTTGCGTTTTCCCTCTGTTTCGTTCATCATGAGAAAGAAGTCTTCATGGCACCGATCCACTCAACGCATATATGCGCAGGCCGGGTTTGTGCTGATTTCTTCAGCTGTCGCTGCTGATTCATCCTGACAAGTGCAAACATGAACTTGCACAGGAAGCGTTTCAAGGTACTTGGTCCGCTGCATCTGAGGTGCTCTTGCTGCACAGAGTCTGTTGTTTTGGCTGGTGCTAAGCGCCCGTGTTGCTGCAGTGCCTTGCATCAGCCTGCTGGCGCAAAGCGTCACTCGCGGCTGCATTTTGCCCCTTTCTGCAGCTGTCCGCTGCTGCTCCCTTCTTTTTGCATGCGCGTCTGCTCAGTCGTGAATAAGGCATACGAGAAGGTGCAGGAAGAAGGCGTCCGGCAGCGATACGAGGGTGTCATTGAGGAAGCAAAGAAGCGCGTGTTGAAGCAGAGAGTGCAAGAAAACAAGGCACGGCGAGCTGGTCAGCCTTTTGGGGGCATTAGAGGAGGGGCAGGGAGTGGCGGTGGGGAAATGACGAGGATTTTGACGAAGACTGATAAGGCTTGCTGTTTTTGTGAATTCTGTGCAGAGGGGCACGAGGGGGAGCCGTGGAATGCACAAGTCTAGAGCTGTGTGCATATATATATATATACGTATGTATATTCATATGTGTATATGTATATGTATATATGCATGCATATATGTATATGCACCTGTGTGAGCTTTTTTGCTGCATGACCTTTGCGGTGTATCCGTGGAGGACTGCAACAAAACGCCGATATAAGAGTGTAGCTGCTTGTGACACAGCTGGCCAAGAACTGCTGCCCGAGACGCTGGATGCCCTTCGTGGCGCTGTCTTTGAGTGCTGCGAGGCGCTGCTGAAGGAAATCCAGGAGAAGAAGGACTACGCAGACAAGTGTAAAGCCGCCAATGAGAAGTATGAGCGAGAGGTATGTGCATTCCTAGATTCTATGACGTAAGCGCTTACGCCTGTAGACTCTATTGGCGTCTATGTGTGTGT
This sequence comes from Cyclospora cayetanensis, assembly GCF_002999335.1. Classification (NCBI taxonomy): domain Eukaryota; phylum Apicomplexa; class Conoidasida; order Eucoccidiorida; family Eimeriidae; genus Cyclospora; species Cyclospora cayetanensis. The sequence goes on along the minus strand of NW_020312325.1, from coordinate 199,492 downwards.
GTGTGTGCCTAAGTCGGTGGGTGTGCTTTGACTGCGTGCCGGTGTGCATGCGCGACTGAGAGGTGCCGTATAAAGGGCCCCCATAACGTGGCGTTTCAAAGTGTATGTGTGTGTGTTGCGGGGGGGTTGTTTCAGAAGGAGGATAAGCTGATTGAAGAAGAGAAAGAAAAGTGCAGGGAGAGGAATGAATGGGTGAAGAAGCGGGATGAACGCGTAGGCAGCTGGAGAGAGTATCAGGTGAGGTGCACAAGTCTGTGCCGCTTTGCTGCAGAGGCACTCTTGGGGAGTGTTGCTGTCGGTCGTTTGCAGCTTCTGGGGCTGTCTGCATGCGGCGCTCGTCTTTGAGGAATTGTGTGGTTGATCTTAAATGCAGCCATCACCACACGCCTGAGTACGCGTCTGGCTCCTGTATGACATGCTTTTCGTGGCTTATGCTTGGCAGCGCATGCTTTGTGGCTTGGGGCTGTGGTGGATTTCAGGAGGGTTTGAAGAAGAAGGAAATTGACCACCGTGCCTTTACGGGGTTGCGACACGTCAGGGAGGAGCGCCGAGACGAAGATCTCGTCAAGAAGCGGCAGAAAGTACAGGGAATCGACAATTCTTACAAGCTCAACTGGAGATAGTGCATCACTTGCTGCTGCTGCTGCGAGGCTGCTAATACTGCGTATATATATATATATTTATTTATTTATATTTATGCACGCCTACTGCTGCTGGAAGCACTTTCTTGAAACCATGCAGGTCTACCTGCCCGCTCCTCCCGCTTTAGCCCTAACTTCCGCATCATCAGCTGCGGAAATCGCTCATAAATCTGGCAGATTAAGTGGTGATGACAACGCGTAAGATACTGAGATGTGTTTTAGATGTGGTGCATCTCGATTTTGCGCGGTCTCGATGTGTCTAGACACGCGACTGCCCGGGGTTACGGCATCAGGGCACCTGCTGTATGCAGTTTCCAAGACGTATGCATGTAGATCTGTACCTATATGTATATAAGTCTATCTCTAGATCAATGTTCGCAGGTAGATATGTATACATATGAACATACATGCGGACAACGTGCAATACAGGGTCCTGTGCTCTCGATTGTGCCCGACTATAGGTAGTATCCGTACTTGGCATTTTTGCTCGGGGTCCTTGTTGGTTGGCGTGTTTCTTCAAACTCTAAATTCTGCATGTTTCGCTCAAGTAATCTGTAGTATGGGTAGGTCATGAGCACGTGCAGCGAATTCACTATATACACATGCCTATGTAGAGAGTGTCCAGGAAGAAGGACCTCCCTTTAATTCCTTGGAGGCAGCAGGAGACGGCACGATATGTATTTTATCGCCCAACTAGGACTTAGACCAGGGAGAAGCTCATCAGGTACTGACGTTATGCGAAGGCCTCAAAGCATCTTTGGCTAGAAGGGACTGAAGAGAATGGGCGCATGCACTCGGGTAGAAGTGCTAGAAAAGGGAAAGCACCCTACATTTCGCCTAACCTGCCGTAGCGCGAGTTGGTGGCTTTTGTAATGCTCCTTCTAGGATCCTTGTAGAGAGACACTTATCCCTAATCATGATAAGAGAAAGCTTTCGTATCCCCCTCCGACCAAAAGCTCGCTTCTTCCCCTGTATTCCTTCTTTAGAGTCTCGGAGCGAGGGGCAGAGAACTAAGGTACGGGTTGAAGCCCAATCTCTAAGCACTTCGAGCATTAGTTCATGCCTGGTTGCATGTAAAACCAAATTATAAGGCGCAGCCACACATCATCACTGCTTCTTGTCGTGTTGGACTGACTCTACCACGCAGCACTAGTGTACTAGAAAGTTTCTGAGTGACACATTTTCTGGTGCACTTCAGTGCCCAGTGTGGTACGGAGTAAAAAGCGAAGGCTGACAAGATTCACCCTGCTCAGCCACTTGCTTTCTGCTCATGAAATATTGTGGGTATCCAGATATCGCCAATCGACGTAAGAGAGGAGGGACCTGCCCCTGTTTCATCGTGTTTTGGAGGTAGATTGAATAAATGCGTGCCTCCTGCCCGTCTGGAGGATCCGGCGAGGACAGCTTTCTGACCAGTGCATTTCCCACAGGATAGATATACACTGTGGTGAGACCTCCTAGGGAATTCGAAAGTCAGCCCCTAACTCTTTCGGGCACTGGCAGTGCCGTGCCGTAGGGGCGACATGTGCGCTGCCGGCAATCCAAGGCCGTTACTGCCGTTACTGGAAGATACAGCAACACTGGTGAAGGCACTTGGGACGGAAGTGCCGGACGCGAAAATGCATACATGGGCGGAAGCCAGCACAAGTGACAGCGGCAGAACAGCTTCTTCCCCACCAGCGGCAAGGCAAGAGCTCTGTGTTTTTCCCCTAACATGGACAGTTTGATCAGAGTATCACCACCGCTTGCCCGTAATTCTATCGACACAAGTGAGAAGTTAAGGGGAAGACCGAGTAAGGAGAAGACTCTCTGTCCGTGTGCATCTTGATAAGCTACAAGAACGCATCGATACTTGTGCGGGAGCTCGGCTGTTCGCTTCTGAAGGCCACTCAGGGGATTAATATGCAGGGGTGTCCGCAATGGTGAAAGAAAATATAAATGACAGGTTCGTCCTAAAATGTATCAAAGTCTAGGGCGAAGAGGGGCGGGGCAGATGTAAGAGCAGCAGCAACAACACCGGTCTGGTTGCAGCGTGCAGTCGCAACATCATCATGCGGGGGACGGCGGCAGGCACACCGAGCCAGCCAATGATGCATGCGGCTGTCACCATCCAGCTTTCTTTTGAACACTTAAAAGCAAATAACCAAAGGATCGTGTGCTGGGCAGGGTGGACAAAATCGAATACCCCCTCTACACCCTCAGCCAGCTGAGCACAGCCGACCAAAACACTGCAGACCCCCTGCGCAGGGCCTCGCATCTCCAATTTGAAAGCCCGCCAACATAAAATCAAGTGCTCCTGTCATGAGTTCGATCGGATATGCCTTGAGAACTTCTCGGTGAGCCGGCTCGCAGTAAAAACAATAGCGGCAATGCCCCTTGCGTGAGCACCGGCAGCTGCAGCAGACAGACATACACCCACAGCAGCGCTCAATGAAAACGTCAATGCAGAAAACAGAATCACCATAGTCACAACAGTATCATGAAAGAAGTACAAATCGGGTGTATTCGCTCATGGCAAACGGAAGATCAGCAGCAGTAGCTCATGCAGTGCCACTGCTGGGTCAGCAGGGCTAGCACGGGCAGAATTGTGAGCAACAGTACTAGCAGTGGCGGCACTACCCTGCTTGAATTAACAGCTGCTGCCATGCTCATGCATGCGGCCGAAGGAAACAGTTGCACTTTCCCCGGTTGATTCGACGCACACACATATGGCTCGTGGTTCTGGCTGATTCAAGCCTCAGCAACGGCAACAGGTGTACCTACAACTTGCAAGAAAAGGATGCAGATCATTCTGCTGCTTTGTAGCTTCCTCACGGCTACTGTTGCTGCGGCTACTTCGAGTGTTGTGGACCAGCTGACAGTTTCAGAACTGAGGGTCACACTGCATGCAGCAACAGCAGCGCACGCACATGCAGAAACCGAGACACCCGCATCATCTGCAGCAGCTAGAGGCGCTCTGCTGTTTGTTGCCTTTACAAGCAAAGATTCTCGCCCCTGGACCCGTGTCTCTGCCTCCTTCCGGGTGGCTGCAGCCGAATACTCACGTGTTGTGGAATCTCAGCGCCATGCCTTTCAGCAGCAGAAGGGCCACCAACACCCTCAACAACAGCAACCGCTGCTTCTACCCAGCGTATCGTTTCGAGAATTCGATTGCGAAGCGGACGGTGACTCGGCTGCTCTCTGTTCTGAAGCATTGGGTGTAAAAGAGTTCCCGACATTTTTGCTTCTGCAGCAGCCTGCTGACACTGCCGCTGCTGCCGCATCAGTAGATGTGGTGTATACATACACTCCAGAGGAGGCGGCAGCAGTAACGGAAGCTGCTGTGGTTGCCGCCTTCAGTCCAACAGTTTTCCCGCGCCCCAAGGCATTCGTACAGTTCCTACTGCGATACGCCTCACCCTTCTCTGCAGCCTCAGAAATCATTCACAAAGCAGCAGAGACACCTGCAGACGCAAGACTGACCAGTCTTAGAGGTTCCTCCTGTGTTGTGCAGGTCTGGAGCCGCGATTCGGTTAATCTTTTGCATTTTGACGCTCAGATAGGCAGTTCAGCTCCCTCCTTTCTGCTGTGTTTACCGCCAGAGACAGAAGCCGCGTCGATGATCTCTGACGATGCAGCAGTGCCTGTTCCTGCCGCTGCTTCTGCTGCATCTGATGCAGCAGCAGAGAGGCATGCTGCACTGACCACGTTTGTGCGGAGCTCCTGCGCATCTCTTCGAAAAAATCTATTCCTCTTTTCAACGGATCTGCAGCTTTGCTCCCAGTTCACCAGGGACGAAAGTAGTAGCAGCAGCAGCAGCGCCGCAACCAAAGACTTCGTCCTTTTAGCGCTGCAGCCCCTTGCTGCAGCCGATACGGATGAGCAGCAAGGCACTGGCGGGTCTAGTGACTCAGCGGTGGAGAGGCAGCAGCAGCAGGAATTGACCATTTGGCTGCGTGAACAATGGAAGAACAGCCTGGAGAGAAAGCTCGCCCTTGAGGCCGTTGAGATCCTCAGCACCCACCGCAGCAGCAAAAACATTTGCATGCCCCTTTTGCGAGCTCAGGTTTACGATTTCTTTGCTCCAGTCATGAATGGCGGCTGCAGACACGCGGGAGCAGTTGCAAGTGACCTTGTTGAGTCGGCAGCAACAGGTGCACCAGCTGCGGGCGCTGCTGTAGCGACAGCAGCTGCAGTGGAGCAGTTTCTAGAGGTCTATCAGCACCCCGTTTTAGCCTTCATTTCCGAGGAAAATTTCCTCGCGCTTCGGCTAGCTGAGGCAACAGCGGACCGCCGAGGAGGCTGCCTGCTCGTGAGCCTCGCTGTTAATGCTGCAGCGGCAGCTGCAGCCTCGGCGAACGCTAATAAACTAGCGGGTGTTGTTGTAGAGGAGCAGCAGGAGCTAGGAGTCGGTGCGGAAGAGGTCTCTAGCAGCAGCCCTGCGATGATTGCCGCATACGATATATTCGGGGTGTCTGAACAGCTGCAGCAGCGGCTGCAGCGGGAGGACAGGATGCAGCAGGCGGCTGCGCTCATGATGAAGCAGGCACAGCACCAGGTGCAGCAATTTTATTCTACGATCACTAGCGTAACGTACAAGCCTCTTTTTGAGGCAGCGGCAGCAGCTGCGTCAGCAGAAGCAGCAGGAGACCCCGAAGAAGCAGCGAGAGCAGCAAACGTGGTGGCAGCGCCACTGAACAGAAAGCCGTTTTGCTTTGCATTGCTTGATGGCGTTTCTTTTGGGGATGTTTTGGAATCCTTTGGGGTCTATGCAACCGCAGAATTGCCGGCTGTCATTGTGTTTTCTCCCGTCTTCGTGGTGGACAAAAAGCCCTCCCTTGCCTTCTTCCAGCAGCAGAGGCAGCAGAGCGAACAGCAAAGCGAGATGGGCTGGGGTTTGTCGCTCATGGAGCCAGCTTTCTATCTCAGAGACAGATGGCGTTTGACGCTTGAAAGCCTTGAAGGGCAGCTGCAGCAGGACCTGGAGCACCTGCAGCAGCATGCCGAAGGATACGACTGGTGGCGTGAAGGAACTTGGCTTAGGAGAATTGTCGGGCAGCTGATTGTGCTGCCCTTGAGACGGCCTGCTGTGGAGTTTCTGTACGCTGGGGTGTATAGCCAAGTGGCAACCGCTGTATGGGTTGCCTGCTGCCTCCTCCTGGCCCTTATTGTTGGCCTCCTCGTTTGCTGCAACATTTGTGACTGGGATGCCCTCGCTGTTGAAGCAGCAGCAGCAGCCAGTGATGCTGCAAACGCCGCCCAATGGGGGCTTTCCAAAGTGCGTTGGGCACTGCACTGCCGCAGGAGGCGGAAGCAAGAGCCGCAGCTAAACGGCAAGAAAACAGACTAACTTCTTCGGCTGCAGACAGAGAAAGCGGCACGTGTGGGGACGGGTGCATGCGCCGCTCTCCTGCATGTGCAGCAGGTGGGGTAGGGGCACATTTTCCCGCTTGTTTGCGCGCCTGCACAATTTCAACAGAGGGCTATTTCGGCTGCTGGCATGCATTTTCGTTGCAATGCACATTGAATTCTTGCACAAGGGCACGTGTTGGCTGGCTGCTGAACTTAACTTAGAGGGGCCGCCGTCTGGCAAGCCCTCTGATACGCTTAGGACTGCAGGAGGAGCTGTGGCGTTGCACGCATGCGCGTGTGAACGCCTTTAGAGCGCAGAAACTCTGCAGGCATAATTCGACTAGTCTTGTATTGACCAGGAGGCGTCGATCAATGGGCAGAAAACGCGTCCACCTTGGTGTGCAGGTAGCGTCTTTCTCTGTTTCTACGCGTACGCTTCTCTAAAGTCACAAGGGCTTCTCTTCTGGGTGCATTGGCGACGGGGCACCTGTGCCCAGCACTTTTTTCAATCGCCTTATCTGGGGTTACCGGAGAAAGGCACTAAATAATTGACGACTTACCACAAGCCCACTGAAAAGTTCATCATTGTTTTTCATCACTCCGCCCCTCCACATTTCCTCAGGACTACTCCGATACGAGAAAAGAGAAACAGCTAAGGTGCATTCGGCTAAGCCTTAAACGTTCGGAGCATTCACCGCTACTTGCACATAGCACTTCGCGCATACGCAAGGTGTTCAAGTGTAAAATTAGCCCGCTACTTCTTTCACTCTTCACCTCAAATATACTCCCTTGCATTCTGTACCTGTAATTTGAAACCAGGTGCCTGCAGGATAGTGGCAGAGTCGCCGCTTCCGAGGCTACCAGAAATGCCAAAACAGTCCAAAAAACAGGTGTACATGTAAGCATCAACCGGAAAAGTGTAATTGACGGTAAGAAAGAAGCACACACTGGCCAACAGCCAAAGGGGCACCAAGCCAACACGTTCGTGGCACATGCAGTCGGCAAATAAGAGGTTCAGCACTTCATTCAGAACACTTATATACAGCAATGCAAGGAGCATAGTGTATATAACTTGCCGCCACGTCGAGAGTGGCTTTCTGTGCTTCAAAGCAAGAGCGGACTCCACCGGTTGGACATTCCAGCTTACAGCCCCGCAGTGTCGTTTTGTGCAAAAAGCATGCAACCATGCACTTTGAGGCGACAGTGGGAATCCCACTGCAAAAAGAAGCTTCACAGTCCGTCTGGTGGCTTGGGTGCACCCCACCGTAGAGACCATGCACAATTGTGGCTAGATTCTCAGCAGCCAGAGTGACGCAGTTCTCCTACGCCAGGCTTTTGCAGAGCCTTGTGGTTCCTGAGAGGATGCGGGCTCCTCTGACAATGAACTTTTATGTTTGACTAGCGGATGTCGGGCCAGGATAGCATCTACGTCGTTGTCTACAGATCCAGCAAACATGCCCTTTTCACTGCTTACTCCAGCTCTAACACGGCCCAGGACGTCGCTTGATTCTTATTTTATAGCTCGTGTCGGACGTATTATTACAGGTAGATATCAAGATTTTGTTATTGCGTTTTGCTTTGCCTTTAGCATCCGCCTCCGCGCTAATTATAAAATCTCCGCTACTAACAACCCTGAGGTGCACGGACAGGCAAAGCCCACTGATCGCACGCCTCCGCAGTATTTGCGACTCTATGCTCACAGAACCCAAGTGCTTGCTTCGTTTTATTTCTGATGCTGAACATGTTAGCAATACAGTAGTGCACTCGTCTACTAGTTGCCCTCCCCCATCTGGGATGCCCTTGGAAGAGAAGAATCTCTGCATGGGGCCTGGACCGGGTGGTCCAGTGTCAGCCACCACCCCTAGCAGCGAAGGGACTTAGTAAAAAACTGACTAGTGCGATCAAGTGTATGTGCAAAGCTCAGGAGAGCAAGTTTGTTTGATAAGTGCTGATTAACTGTATGTTTCGAGAAACAATTGTGAACTTAGTTAGCTGCAGGGAAATGGCGGCTGTGTTTGCTTAGCATGGCAAATCGGTGTGAACACCAAGTATCTCGCACGCTATTTGGCTAAATTCCTTCCCCACTGCACGCTCTGCCTGAAATAGCGACCTTCACCCACGGGCATTACCTCAAATGTTAAGGGATATTTTTGTCTAGGTGTTATCTACACTCAAATTTACCCGAAGGCATACTCAGGTAGTTCGTCCCTACATTCTTCATTAGGCCTTTATTGGGGATCTTGAAACACACTCTGCTGCATCCACCGACTGTATATGCACGCAGACATTGCTCCACGAGTGGCAGAGACCTTTCTGGGCTAGTGCGTATCGCTTTTCTTCACACATTTTACTCATCTCCTGTATTTTTTGTAGTAGAAGGCTCACGCCGTTTCAGTGCGCTAGTGGAATCGAGCGCTGCCGCGAACGGGTTGGCTTGGTGCCCCTTTGGCTGTTGGCCAGTGTGTGCTTCTTTCTTACCGTCAATTTCACTTTACCGGTTGATGCTTACATGTACACCTGTTTTTTGGACTGTTTTGGCATTTCTGGTAGCCTCGAAAGCGGCGACTCTGCCATTATCCTGCAGGCAGCTGGTTTCAAATTACAGGTACAGAACGCGAGGAAATATATTTTGAGGTGAAGGGTGCATCGCATCTAAATGCCCATAGACACAATGTTGCTGTTTAGTGTAGCGAGCTAGCGGTACTCTGCAATAAATAAGATATACGAACTGGCAAACCAACTAGTCAATACTCTACTAACTCTTAATTAATTGTCACGACTGTGGTAGAAAGCATTCTAATGCAGCATTGCCCTCTACAAGGAGTATGCCCTGCCCAGGTAGGCCCCCGAAGTCTGGGGGAGGCAACAAAGGTGGTTCAGTAACAGCAGTAGCAATAGGAGTAACAGGAAAAAATGAACGAACAGCTGCAGCAGAGCAAGCATTGGAGGCAAACATGCAAACAGCTCCATCACTGGCAGTAGCAGCGAGCCATTGAATGGAAGTTGTGACACACGTAAAGGCGTTAAGCCGGGCACCCCCATGATGAAATGAAGCGTCTTCTGGAAATTCTTTGCCTTTCATATAGCTTTGGTAAGTATGGAGGGAACACATTTCTTAGCCAAGTTCAGGAATGAGCGCCGCCTCGACCGACGCTCTGTTGCTCCAGCTGCGACCGCAGTTCTCATGAAGTTTCCTCACATCAAAAGCCCTCGATTGTCGCTCGTGAAAAGTAATAGCCTGGGATTTAGGATAAAAGACAGCATCTGGAAGAGTCTGACGCCTAGGATGTGCCATCAAGGGTGACAGGCATGCCTACCATGTGTACTTACAGCCCTGGGGGCTTTCACGGCCCATGGCGGCTACCGTAGAGCGAAGATGCAGCAGCTATTGCTGCTTTGCCAACAGGAGAGAATATATTTCCCTTGTTTAAAGCGTTAGACTGCCCTGTAACCTCGGCAGTTGCTTCTAGAGATTCGGCGAGATACGGGTTCTTGGGCATTAGCGGCATATCCGCAGCGCCAGCTGGTGTGCAATGCCTGAGCATTCAAACCTGTCCGATATTTTTGCTGCGGCTCTAGGGGTCCTACATAGCTGCAGGAGCAGCAATATCGGCAACGTATCTGCCCATCCCTCGATAGTTTCGCGGTCCTAGGTGCAGCCACCAGGGTGAGCCTGCTCAACTGCCAGTGCAGACACCGAAGAAGCAGTCGTATCCTGCACCACCTGAGTCCGCTGAAGCGGCTCAAGGAACTACAGGGAAAAGAGCATTAGCATAATCCAAAACAGCAGCTGTAGCAGCCTGCGGCAGGGGTGGTCTTCTCCATCCACGGATCTTCCAGCTGTACATCGAGTGCAGAATCCCAACCAACCACCCTCCTACTAGCACCTAGAATATTGTGGCTCAGGGGATCGACTCACAGCCTGGCGCCGCTGGTGCTTGTTTACTGCCACTCAAACCACCATCCTGTGCAGAGGAGCTGTCCAGCGATTCACTCTCAAGCTTGGCGAGTGCACCTTCTGGAAGGGGTCGCCACGCGCTTCAGCGGTCCATACATACACCACCGTGCTGTGCAGATAGTGCCTGCTTGCGTCATCTTTCTGCCGCCTCCTTCCCGCCCTTTCGCATCACCTTTTCTTTGTCTCGTTGCCTAGGCCTCTTGAGAATGGCATTTGCAGCCTTGTGGATCGGCACACTGTGTTTTGCTGGTCTAGGGGTTCTACTGTGCGCTATCCTCCCCCCGTTTCTCTTAAGACCTCATAACCTTAGCACGCTCTCAAAGGGTGAAATGCTCAAGTAAGGCGCCTTCATGCAGTTTGCTGCTCGTTTCGTGCTGCCGTGCGTTTCTGCCTGTGCTTAAATATGTACTTACGGAGCGCTTGCCACCCGGGTGTACAGGAAGGTGGCCTCGTGGCTATTTTATTCAAGTCTGTTACAGAGGACGAGGGCGTGCCTTGAGTTTGTTTGCAATAGATTGTATGCTTGTCGTGAGGGGGTGCCCCGTCAATTTTGATGAATTTTGAGTGCCCCCACTATCTCGATGCAATTTCGCCAGGCTCGGGAAGGGGCTTGTTTGCTGTGTCAGGAGGGCTTTTGCTGTATTCGCCTTCTGCAGTTCTTGGCTCAGGAAACCTTTTGATCCTTCTCTGCCCTCCATCTGTTGCTACCTTGCGATTTTAGGCTGATGTTCTCTTTGGTGACAACAACTGTCATCTGCCTGTGGCTCTTGTACGTATGACACGCGTCTCTCCCGCCGCAGGGCCGTTGCTTTTTGAGGCTGCAGCTGCTTTCTCTTGCCACTGCTGTTGTTGCTGTCGCCTGGGGAGAGATGGGCATGAGCAAGCGTTTGCATGCAGCCCTTGGGGTGTCCTCCTGGTTTCTGCGTGCAGCTGGATCGTCGTATACATGAGTCAAATGTATCCCCTCATCTCTCCGGAGAGATCCGAAGGCGAATAGCCCGTGCAAAGAAGCCTTCCATGGCGAAAGAGCACTTAGAGGGTTCGACAGCAGCACCGCAGCTGCTAGGCAGGCACACTGCAGCTTGTGTTTTGTCGCTGTGCATTGCAGCGCCTGTGGCGGAGCTGCGGCGGCTTCTGCTGCTGCTGCCTTCATGTTTCTGCACGGCGGAAGCAAGCAGTAGTGTGCCTGGCAGGCTGCACGACCCTGAGATTACACGTGAAGGGCGTTGCTTCTATCGCGTGCTGTGCTTGCGGTTCAGTTGCCGCAGTATCGGTGCCTTCGCATACCAGCAACCACTAGCTTTGAAAAACTGCAGCCAAATCCGGCTGCACAGGCAGTCCGAAACATCTGAGGAGTATACGCTACTTAGCTTTTCTCGAGGTAGAGTCATGTCTACTTGAAATTTTTCCCGTCCGCTGCACTGCACTCCCCCCACCTACCTACCTACCCCTGAGAGTGTCTAGACCACAAGTCACCGTCTCGACAACAACGGCTGTTGAACAAGTCGTATCAAAAAAATCCACTACAACAGGACTGAGCGACTGGGGGTAGGGCTTGCTTAGAACAGAAAGGTAAGCGGTTGCTAAGGCCCTCCGAACTGCTGCAAGGCGGGCGTATTGCCGCTGTGGAAGCGCAGCAGCCATCGCAAGCCTTCTGCAACAAGTGCAGAAATAAGACTACTCTTTTACAAGGATCTTCCTCGGCATCCAGCAATGCAGGCGGTGAGGGCCTCATGCGGGCTGACGTGGCTAATGGAGGCCTACGCACAAGCGTCAGCATTGGTGATTCCCCCTCCCCTGTCACGTGATTTGTGGCGTTGTAGGCATATATACATATAGCCGGCGGCTTTCTGCATAGCTGATTCTGAAGGTGCTGGCTGTGTTGGCCGCTGTGTGTGTGTGTATGTATGTGTGTATGTGTGTGTGTGTGTGTATGTATGTGTGTGTATATGTATGTGTGTATGGGTGTGTGTATGTGTGTGTTTGCAACTACGAAAATCGCTGTTTGTGGGTGCCCCTACTCACTACGTGACCCACCAACACGCCGCTAGCTCTGAGCGTAGAGGGGGAGATAGTGGTGGCTAGCTCGCTAGTGAGTCTGCTAAGTGGCCACCTCGGGAGGTTGCGAGCTCACTGACTGGCAAAAAGCTGAACACCGACCTGAGATCCTTTTAGGAGTCTTTGGCAGTTAGTGGTGCACTCCTCCCTGCGCTTGCAGACGCACGGCAACCGCAACTCGCGCTGCAGCAACTCCTTCTGGGCAAAGGCGCAGCCTGCCACTGCTCTAAAAAGTGCAGCAAGCGTGCTCCGCTTACTCTCTCACACCAGTATCTAGGAGACATCCATCCTTGCAAACAGCCACTTTGGCTAGCTGGCTAACCAGCCCCTGAGGCTCGCAGATCGGCCAGCGACGCTCACACAGATCCAAACAGCGGCGCGGCTGGGAACTCCTGCCGCGTTCTCCAGCGGCTGCCGTTGCTGCTGCTGCAGCAGTTTCTGCTGCAGCGCGAGCTGCGGATGCCAAGGGACTGCACTGGACAGCCAGAGCTGTGCCGCCAACTGACGGCGAAGAAACTTTTTTCTCTCCCACAGACTGCACGCGCACACCAACCCCTGAGCTCAGCACGAGCGCTACTCTACAGCCTCTTGAATATGAAACTGCCAAGGGTCACTGCGCCTTGGAGTTACTCATGGACGGAATGCAGAGCAGCTCTCTTCCCAGTAACCGCTACGGCGGACAGCGAGGGGCTGTACACGTGCACACGCAGAGAGAGCATGGCAGCAGCAACCGCAGCGACAGATATATTGGGGCTACACAGATGCAGAAATAGCAGAAACGCACGCGCAGTGCACGACACCAACAGTACATACACATAAAATGTGTATATGTGTTCGCAAGCATCCGCGAAGTCGACAGGATTCCCATGTTCAAAAACACTCAAATATGCCCTACCTCCATGGTTGCACCCCCCTAAACGGCGGGTGCTTTCAGTAGCAGTCTAAACCTGTGCTGCTCTTTAGAATCTGAACGTGCTCCAGGCACTCGACGTGTGGTGCTGTAACACCGATGCCGCTCATGCGCAGTTGCTACAATTAATTCGCTTTGCAGCAGAACCTGCCGTACATATAGTTTCTGTGTGCAAAAATCTCCACTCTTGATGCTTTTCGTTGCTGCACAGATCACTAGGGTCTCTCAAGGGATGGATGTCGTTCATGAATCTTCCCGCTTAGAACGATGCTTCTCCTCGCGCTCCTGCTACGGGAGTTGCAACCGCTGCCCACGGTGCAATAGAGCCAACAATGTGTAACTATTCAGCAAACAAGTTGCAGAATATGCTCGAAGAAAAAGGAAGCCCGCGAATACAGGAGTTCTGAATAGTCCCGATGGCGCCGATGCTGTTTCAGGCACACAGCCCGTAGAGTACAGAGGCGGCAGCAGTGTGGACACTTGCACTAGGGAGATGAAGACAAAGACGGTGAGACGAAGAGGCGATTCAAGTGAAAATATGGTGCTGAACGCACGTAACAGCTGGTGAAGGTTAGTGAAGCGGCAATATGTATATGCCTATTGAAGCACAAAGGGAGGCTAAACTATGCAGCCGCAATAGCAGCAGCTGCTGCTGCAACTGGTACGATTTCTCCCGTGCATCTCTCGGCTTGCCGAGTGCAGTGCTGACTAACTAATATCCAAGGCGAATTTCCTTGCTATTTGAATATTACAGATCTTTCGACCATTTTGGAGTGCAAACACTGCAGGTATGCTGGTGGCCAACTGCCGTTGCTGGTGCAGCAGCAGCAGCAGTGCAGCAGCAACAGAGGCTGTTTAGCACTGCAAAGCTCCTCAGACAGCCGCTATAACAGTACACCGGTAGTAACTGGGAGCACACAAGGCCAAATAGCAGCAAAAGCGTCATCCGCTGATCTCCATGAGCCATAGCCTTCCAGGTTCACTAACGGGCAGCCGTGGCAGAGGAGCAGCTTCAGCGGCAGTGGGACCGCGCGTCTCTTGAACTGCGGCTGCGCACAGTTGGCATGCAGTCGCGGAAGCAGCACGAGTTTGTACTGAGCCTCTGCAGGAGCAGCTGCCGTTGGGAGCGCAGCAACAGAAGGCTCGCAGGGGGGGCGACAGGCGGCATCGCTGGTTCTACAAGCAGCCGCAGCAGCAAGAAACAGTGCGACGAATCAAAACGGTCATAGAGGCTTCGAGAGACAGCCCAGCCTCTTGGCGCGCACACTTGCAGCGAAGTGCCAAGACGGAGCAGCAGAAGAAGCCTTTGGAGCTCTGTCCACTTGCAAATGAATGCGCAGTCACAGGAGCAGCAGCAGCAGCTCGCCAAACTGCCATTGCTCTCTGCAACACAGATTACACCTCAGCAGACAGCAGAGCCAGCAGCAATAGCAGCAGCACCAACAACAGCAACAGCAACAACAGCAACACCAACAGAAACACCAACAGAAACACCAACAGAAACACCAACAGCTGTACCAGAAACAGTAGCAGAGACGGTAGCCACAGCAGAAGCACCAGTCCTCACCGACGTGACGAGAGGCAATGTGGAATTTCTTGCTGGAGCGCTGTTCGATCTTGCTCAAGAAATCCGAACTCGCTGCACCAGTCACCAGCATCGGCAGGATGGCGCGAATCGGGTAGTTGCGGGGGAGAAGGAGTTGCAGCTTCTTCAAGAGGCTGTAGCGACAGCAAACGCTGCACTGACTGCTCTGGACTTGTCTCAGCGGGGGCACCCCCCTCGAGACAGCTGCACAGTGCTCGTCAGGAATTATGGCACTGGCAGCAACACAGCACTCGGAGGCAACAGCTACTGCTGCTGCAAGCGAAGCTCCTTTCCCCCTCCCTCCAGATACGCACAAGAGTGGGGACTGCCTCCTCCCTGTTCGTCTGCCGTTGATTCTCCTTCTTTCCATCTCAGGACTGAAGAATGCTGGGAGAGCAGCAGTGGCATTGCCAGCTGCAAGAGCACCAGTCATGCCAGCAGCAGCAGCGAACGATTTCTCCAGGTTCTGCCAGTTTGCCTCCCTTTCTTGTCATTGGAGGAGCGCATTGGGGGTGCGTGAGTGTTGACATCGTTAGAACTGCAGTCTCTGGCTGCGAAGGGGGGAAGGTGTATTTCTACGCATGCAAGCCTACACTTTTAGGACTGGCTACGTGTGGCGTGCCGCTGCTGCTGCTGCTGCTGCTGCCAAATATCTGTGGGAAGCCTTTTACGGCTTGTCACCATACATAATAGGTGTGCTACTCCTTCTGCTGCCGTTACTGGTACTGCTTCTGCTGCCGTTACTGGTACTGCTTCTGCTGCTACTACTACTGCTACTGCTCCTATTGCTACTGCTGTTGCGCCTACTGCTACTGCTGTTGCGACTACTGCTACTGCTACTGCTCCTATTGCTCTTACTGCTACTCCTACTGCGCCTACCGCTCCTGCTACTGCTCCTCCTGCTACTGCTCCTACTGCTACTACTACCGCACCTCCTGCTACTGCTGTTGTTTGCAGGCATATCTTTGGTGAGTCGTGGATGTCTGCGTGCCGCATGGGATGCCCCCATAGAAACTGCAGACTTTTGTTCGGCTAAGACTCCTCGTGCACCTGTCAGGAGCAGCAGCAGCAGCAGCAGCCGCAGCAGCAGTAACAGCGGTGTGACACAGCATGGCAGCACATCTTCGCAAGCCAATACGAGCTGTACGAACAGCACCAGTAATCGCAGTCCGATGCCTTCACCCTCCGCAGTCTCAGCGAATTCTCCCGATTCGGTGACAGCGACGGCATCCTTGACGCCTCGATCCACGCATCTTCTGGGGGGGGCCGATTTGCTCTTGCTGCCTTCTTTTAGCAGCAAATTGGCATCGCGGCTGCGACGCTTGCGCGTTCTAAGAGCTCCCGCAGGAGCTGTTCCCTTGATTTCCTGTCTGGGAGTGACGCTGGAGGATCTCTCCGTTGAAGGGCTTCATCAACAAGAGGCAAATCAGATTCACTGCTGGCTTTGCGCCGCCAGTAAGTGGACAGCCTCTTTCAAGCTCCTCATCACGGATCCTTTGCCTTTTGTTACCGTGTGAAAAAAATATGTATAAATATATATATATATACTAAGCAGAAAGCAGCACCCTCCTGGTGCTGCAGTAGTATTTATAGTATTTGTATTTGTATTTGTATTTGTAGGGGTAGCCCTCTCAAAACACCAATATGACGCAATCTCCAAGACACTTATATGACGCAATCTCCAAAACACTTATATGACACCATCTCCAAAACACTTATATGACACAATCTCCAAAACACTTACATGACACCATCTCCAAAACACTTATATGACAAAATCTCCAAGACACTTACATGACACAATCTCCAAGACACTTATATGACACCATCTCCAAGACACTTATATGACAAAATATCCAAAACACTTATATGACGCAATCTCCAAGACACTTATATGACGCAACCTCCAAAACACTTACATGACACAATCTCCAAAACACTTATATGACACAATCTCCAAAACACTTACATGACACAATCTCCAAAACACTTATGAGGGAATAGAGACAAAGTGCCCCTCTATAACTCAAAGCGACTGGGAGTTTTGTGTCTTGCAGGCCGTCGGTGCCCTCGTCTGTCTCGTCTGACTCTGGCATTCGAAAGCACAGACTTGTGTTTGCTGCTGCCAAGACTTCAGAGGAGCAGCAGCTGCTGTTTGTGTGGCTGCTGCACATGCGACTACATTACAGCGGGGACGGTAGCTGCTGAAGCAGCTGCTGACCAGCAGAATCCTGCAGTGGCTGCTGCTGCTGCCACAGATGCCGTTGCTGCCTCCCCGGGAGAGTCATTTGCATGCAGGCAGAAGCTGCAAGGGCTTCGGGGAGTGAAGTCGCTTACCCTTATCGACTTGAAGTCACCTGCTGCCATTCAATCTTTGCAAGCGGTACAGTGTCTACCCTCATTCCACCCAATGCCTGCTGTTAAAAGCCCCTCTTTTGTGGTGCCTTCTGGCGAGGCTTCGCGAAATGATGCCTCTCTAGGAGGGGCAGGTGTATTTGTGTCATTTGGGTGTGTTGTTTGATGTGGTGTGTTGTTTGTTTTGGGTGTGTTGTTTGATTTGGTTGTTTGTTTGATTTGGTTGTTTGTTTGTTTTGGTTGTTTGTTTGATTTGCTTGTTTGTTTGTTTAGGGTGTGTTGTTTGATTTGGTTCTTGGTTCGTTTTGGGTGTGTTGTTTGTTTTGGGTGTGTTTATTTGTTTTGGTTGTTTGTTTGATTTGGTTGTTGGTTTGTTTTGGGTGTTTGTTTGTTTTGGGTGTGTTGTTTGATTTGGTTGTTGGTTTGCTTAGGGTGTGTTTATTTGTTTTGGTTGTTTGTTTGATTTGCTTGTTTGTTTGATTTGCTTTTTTTGTTTTGGGTGTGTTGTTTGATTTGGTTGTTGGTTTGTTTTGGGTGTGTTGTTTGTTTTGGGTGTGTTGTTTGATTTATTTGTTGGTTTGTTTTGGGTGTGTTTGTTTGTTTAGGGTGTGTTTATTTGTTTTGGTTGTTTGTTTGATTTGGTTGTTTGTTTGATTTGGGTGTTGGTTTGTTTTGGGTGTGTTGTTTGATTTGGTTGTTGGTTTGCTTAGGGTGTGTTTATTTGTTTTGGTTGTTTGTTTGATTTGCTTGTTTGTTTGTTTTGGGTGTTTGTTTGTTTTGGGTGTTTGTTTGTTTTGGGTGTGTTGTTTGATTTGGTTGTTGGTTTGTTTTGGGTGTGTTGTTTGCCCGGCCTTGCGTTTGTGTGGTTGCTGAAGCTCACGCATTTTTTGGTGTGAGGCAATGAATGTGTTGTGCTACGACTGCCTCTATATTGCTGGTGTTGCTTGTTGCGTTGCTTGTTGTGTTGCTCGCGTGGTGCTGCAGTTTGCCTTTCCGCAGCTGCAGAAGCTGACACTGGGCATCCTTCCACCCGCAACAGCGGCGGATGTGTTGCACTTGCTGCTGATGGTGCTGGCGAACGGTGCAGTGCATGCAGCAGCAGCAGGCAGCAGCAGCAACAACAAGCCGAACAGAAGCGGCAGCAGCTCTTGCAGCAGCGAAGTCAAAAGGCGATGGTCGGTGTCAAGAGGCGAAGAAGCGAGTCTGGGGAGGCCTCTGGCGGCTGCTGCTGCAGCATCAACAGGAGCATCAGAAAAGTTGCGTTCGTCGGAATTCAGCACAGCAGAGGCGCTGGGATGCCTGCTGAGGGAGCGGCAAGGAGCCGTGGAAGAGTCTTTAGGAGGATTGTTGCAGCAGCAGCAGGAGGCAGAGCACCTCCTAGAAATTGCGGCTGCGCTGCTCGAGAGCCCTTTGCTTTGCGCCGCCGCCGCAGCAGCAGCAGCAGCAGCGGCAGCAGCGGGAGAGGCTACGATCGACCGCAAAGCAGCAGCTGCAGCTACAGCAGCAGAGGGGCGAGACGGGGGGGGCAGAGGGCGTGCTGCCGTTCCAGGAGAGGGGGGAGGGGAGTTCAGCATTCCAGAATCGAGAGCGGCGTTTTTGTTCGCTGCAGCACCGTTGCAAGAGATTCGTTTCGCTGGAGCTTGCAGCCTCACCAGCGCAGACGTAGGTTGCCACTGAAGGACTGCGGTTGTCGAAGTGGGGAGCACAGGCGACTGCGCATATTAGCAGCGGCAGCAGCAGCAGCTGTATGGACAGCTGCTGCAGCTGCAGCTGCTGCTGCTTGCATGTACACAGTCTCCTTGTGTGTGCCCTCGGGTCGAGCTGCCTGCTGCCTTTTTTTTCATGCATGCAAGGAGAAGCGTGAATTCAGTACCCTGTTGTATCGCGCGTCAGTCCCACACTGCAGTGCACCCCGTTCTGCCCATTTTTGAACGCCTAAAAGGACTTGTGTTTTGCGGCTGCATGTGTTTTGCGGCTGCATGTGTTTTGCGGCTGCATGTATTTTGCGGCTGCAGTTGTTGCGGGCATTGCGCCTTCTCCCACATCTTCGCGTGCTGGAATTGACGTGTGGAGCCAGCAGCTACGGCAGGGATCTGCCGCTGCAGCTGCCAGCGGTACAGGTTCTGTCGCTAGCTGTGCACCCCTTGCTGTCGTGGGAGGTGGAAGCTCCTTCGTTACAGCTGCTGCGGCTACGGCCTCCCGCTACACCCCCCTGCAGCAGAAACAGCGGCAGAACTGATGCTCCGTTGAGCTCCACCGACATGCAGCACCTCGTTGATACTGCCGTCGCCTTCGCTGGCGCCCTCTCCGAAAGCAGCAAGCGACTCCTCCTGGTGTACATACACCTCAGCGACGCGCACTGCAGGGGCAGCGGCGGCAGGGGCAGCGGCAGCAGCGCCAAGAAATGCTGTGGCACTCCTGGCTGCTCGTGCAATAGCAGCAGTAGCAGTAGTATCAGTGTAAGCAGTAGCAGGAGTAGTGGAGACTTAGCGCTGCTGCGACACGCTGCCTTCCTGCAAAAACTAGCGGCGAAAAGTCTGGAAGCCTCTAGGGGCATGGCTAGCAAGAGCGCACCCAGGTGCTGTGTCGTGGTTGGGCGTACACTTGGATACGTCTTTGAAAATCATCGCCTCCCTTTCCGTAGAGTGGCGCGATGCAGCGACGGCAGCAGCAGTAGCAGGAACGATGGCAGCATTGGAACCGCTCATAAGGATGCCTCTGCAGCAACAGATTGGGAGGGGTTGCTGTCAGTCAGTGAATTTCGACAGCTGACACATAGCTTCAATGCGCTGCCCGCTTCTGCGGCGGAGGGGCCCTTACTCTTAGAGGGATGGGGAGGCCTCGAGAAGTTGGCAGTGGCTGCCCTTATCTGAAATTTTCCGCAAAATATATTTTGTGTTGAACCCCACATCACTGGTACACACACACACACACAAACACACATCTCTTCCTTTCTCTTTTTCTGTGTCTCTCTCTACGGAACACGCGCCTGGTGCTGCCGCTACTCCTGCAGTAGCAGTAGCAGGAAACAACACCTGGTGGTTCTATATATATAGTGATCCAGTCGTGGCTCCTGCAAAATTCAAATGGGAATCTTTTTGTTGCTAGTTTCCTCGGCAGCAGTTTTGCTAGTTTAGTCTAGAAAGCAGTTTTGCTAGTTTAGTCTAGAAAGCAGTTTTGCTAGTTTAGTCTAGGAAGCAGTTTTGCAGTTTAGTCTAGAAAGCAGTTTTGCTAGTTTAGTCTAGAAAGCAGTTTTGCTAGTTTAGTCTAGGAAGCAGTTTTGCTAGTTTAGTCTAGGAAGCAATTTTGCTAGTTTAGTCTAGGAAGCAGTTTTGCTAGTTTAGTCTAGAAAGCAGTTTTGCTAGTTTAGTCTAGGAAGCAGTTTTGCTAGTTTAGTCTAGGAAGCAGTTTTGCTAGTTCAGTCTAGGAAGCAGTTTTGCTAGTTTAGTCTAGAAAGCAGTTTTTCACGGGTGCTACGCTGCAGCGACCTCAGATGAGGTGAGAAGTCTTTTGTGATTTGCAGCGGCAACGGCTGCTGCAGCAGCCGTTGCCGCTGCAATAGCTGCGCCCTTGGGAAGACAGCGGGCAGCTGCTGCTGCTGCCACAAGCAGCATCACGAGAGCATCACCAAGCACCGCCCAGTCGCATAGATCGATGCCTGCTTCCCCCTCCAGCGCCTTTGCACTTTCCTGCACCAACAGCCAAGCACAACAGCCTCTCGCAGAAAAAGCGTAGTGGAAGGAGTACTGGGCGCGGAGCCAAGAGTCTTTCAGCCTGCTCTGCTAGAAGGGTACTGTGCAAGGCGTGAATACACAGCAGACGAAGCACTCCCTGAATACCAGGAGCGGAAAAACAAACGCTGCGTCCTACCTGGTGTTGCAGTGCCAGCGCATGCAGTTGTTTTGCATCTGCAATGCGATGCTGCTGCTTCGCTCCCGTAGCCGCAGCCGCCAGTCCCTCGGCTTGCAGCACATGCCCCCACAGCAGCCGCTGTCTTTGCTGCTGATCTTGCTGCAGTGCTGGGAGCCCACGAAGACAGGCGCAGAAGCTTTCTAGCCTGATCAGCACATCAACCACTAAGGGAGCCAGCAGAAGCGCTGCAGCCAGCGGCACTTGCGGCAGAAGCGCAGGTGTCTTTGCAGCGGCAGTCGCATGGACTGCCGCTGCAAAGTTTTTCTCGCGAGACAGCGCAGCAGCTGCTGCCAAGGCTATGAAGGCTCCTCCACCAGTGCCTACCACTGGCGTCTCTGCGTGCTCCCCGTGACAAAGCCGCTGCAGCAGCAACGCTGTCGCTGTGCTGGCTGCTGCCGCTGCTGCTGCAAGGGCGGCTGCGGCGAAAGCCCCGTACTGCAGCTCTGAAAAAACGCATGCAGCCCCAAAGGCCGCATGCTTTAGGCCAGTCCCCAAAGGGGGCCCCTCTGCTGGCAGCAGAGAGGGCAGCAGGAGGGCCCCCAAGAGACTCAGGGGGTAAGGCTTCTTCCCGTTGCTGATTCTGTCGACATCGCCAAAGTCGAGCAGCACGTCTTCTGGTGCGGCACTGAAGTGCGAGCGAAAGCGGAGGAGGGCTTCCGCGTTCTCCGCAGCCAGTGCAGCCGCAGCTGCAGCTGTCTTGCTGCTGCATGCAGTCGCTACTGCTGTTGGCTCACTGCTGCTGCTGCTACTGCTGGTGTTACCTCTTCTTTCGCGTGTCGCTTTGTCGCCGTGGCTGCTGCTGCTGCTGCTGCTGCTGGCACTAGCTGCTGCTGCTGCTGCTGCTGCGTCGTTGTACGCATCAGGATCCGCCAAATTACCCGCAAGCCTCAGCTGCTGCAGCTGCAGCAGCAGCAGCAGGAGCAGCAGGCAGGCACTGAAGATCGGCACGCGGAGAGGCGGATAGAAGAAGGCATTTTGGTAGGCGGAGCGCCAAAACTGTCCAAGAGCGACCTGCTGCAGGAGACAGTCAATTCGCAAGCAGCACCAGCAGCAAAGCCTTGAATGAGAAGCCTGCCAATTGTTATCGCGCGCACGCCATCGCTAAAAACATTTGCTGAGAACACACGTGAAAGCCGTTTGAAACCTCTCAAAGAATTCGGACGTGCACCCTCTACACGCCGCAGCAGCAGCAGAAAGAACACCAGGGTTGTAAATGCGGTTTCTCGCGGCGCTTTCAATTACGCAGACACCAAGAAGGCACCAGCATGCAGCCTGAAAAAGCCACTCGGGTGCACGCAGCACACAGCCCCCAAAGCAACAGCTTCAGGCACACCCATGGAGCACTGGCGGATGTCTCTTGCGCAACGAAGCGTTGCTGCTTTGGAGGCGCTCGCTGGAGGGGGTCCTCTCGAAGCTGCCGATTCTGCAACTCCCGCTGCAAATGCTGCAGCAGGGGAAGAGCGTGCTCTCCCCCCCCCGAAAGCTGACGCTGCTGAGACCGTTGTTGTGTCTGCCGCTGCTGCTCCGTGAGCATGCGGCAGCGCAGCGCCTGCTGCTGTTGCTGCAGCAGTTTAAGCCAGTCTGAATCCGTCCTATTCACCGTAGAACGATCAGAAGTGGGGGGCACAGTTGCTGCAGCGGCTTCTTGGACCCCCAGCAAGCGCGTTCGCGGCAAGGCAGCGGCAGCAGCGAGGATGGAAGAAGCTGTTGGGGGGAGCAGCTGGATCGCAAGAAGTAACCAGGGAGACGGCTGTCTGTGGCAGGCTGCTGCAGTGCTCGTGCTAAAGCTGTATCTACAGCTGCCGCTGAGACTCGGAACTTGCAGCTGCAACAACGGCTGATAGGCTCCAAGAAAAGAGGGGCGAAAGAAACATTCCTGAAAGGCGCTGCTGTGCGATGCTGCTCTTGATGCTGCTGTTGCTCTTGATGCTGCTGATGCTGTTGCTCTTGCTGCTGTTGCTCTTGCTGCTGTTGCTCTTGATGCTCCTGCTCTTGCTGGCATAATACTGCTTTGTTCTGCTGCTGCATATCCCAAGGCTTTCTGCTGGCGATCACGCCTTCTTGCTGGGGTTGGCGTCGAGCAGGTAAGGGTTATTGCACCACAGTCGTGAGGACTTGTTGCGCTCGAGGCTGCCGCCACTGTCACGCTAGCAGCGAGGGAAGCACATGCAGCACTATGAGACCTTCGGAGGGGCTGCAGCAGCAGCAGAAGGGCCCCGCAGCGAGTGCACGGGAAGGCTTTCTGGTGCATGCGGTTGTACATCTCGCTGCGGTCTGCACCAGTTCAACTGTAGTGGTCAGCCGATCGCTCGGTGAAGATTTTCAGGCTGTGCGTTCAGCCGAGAAGCGAAGAAGTGCTGAATTTCATTGCAGAAGCCCAAGAGGTCGATCTCTCATGGCTCTTCCACCCTCCGTCCGCAGCGCGAGCGCTCTTGCTTCCATGAAGCCTGAAATACGTGGGAAGAAACAGTCGCGTAAAACCCCCAAATCGACACAATACGACAAGATTTGCCTTTAAAATGCATGCTCGAGACGCGCATTGCTATGTACATAATACTTTCAACCCCAAGACTCGACACTTCCCACTTCCTCATACGGGGACGGAGGGAGGGGGGCCCCCCGGCAATGAGGCTGGGTGGACGTACACTGGAGCCGCAGGGAGACGGTGAGAGCTGCCGTCTGGCACTGCGCGCGTCTCAAGCCTTTCAGTCTTCTCTGTGTTCAGCTTCTTTGATTTCTGCATGCATTGACAACGACAATCTGGGCTCGTGGAGTAACCGAGGCAGATGGCGCTGACGTCGCTAATCCGTTCGCAGGCTGCCGCTGCGCTGCGGCACCTTAGGCCTCCTTCCAGCGATGGCGTTGCTGCCGCTGCTCTGCACAGTGTATCGACACTTGCATCTGCCTCAAAATCCCCATTCAGGATCGCCACACCGGTAGCCTCAAAGCAACTCGCTGCAGATGCGGCGGCAGCAAGCCGATTGCAGCGCTTGCCAGAGGGGTGTCTGTCCGGCCTTGGCAGCTCTTGCCTCTTCTCCCGCCTCTTCCATAGCGGCAAAAACAGCTCCGTTTCGGCATTTAGCAACCTCGATTTCGACGGCGCTGCTTCAGGTTCGCGCCCTCACACTCTCCAGAATCTCGTAGGCGGCCGCTGGGCTTCTGCCAGAAAAACATACGACGTCATTAACCCCCTAAACGGAACTGTCTTGGCTCACGCGCCGCATACACAGGTATCTAGCAATGCGAGAAGCACCCGAAACACACACACACACACCAAACCTCTAAGCCTCTCGCCACTCCCTTTGTGGAGGGCGCTCCCTTCCCGTCCCCCTATCAGACTCGATGATCAGACTCTGCCAAAATTCAACTCAAGTCGCCTCTGTGCCACCCCCTACTTAGGGTGCCCCTTCCTCGCTTTGCATGCTGTTCGTCGTGCCGTTGCATGGGGCTTGCTACCCCACTATTTGGCGCAACTCGCTACTCATGTATGTGGAGATGTACACGTGTATGTATTGAGGCCTATATATATATGCATGCAACCTCTCTATATATGTATGCAAATGTGTATCTTTGTAATATGTTTGCATATGTAAATGTCGATATGCGTAATATGGATATGTAATGAAGACGTGTGCATGTGTATAGGCATGTGTGTCTCTAGGTGTATATATGTGTACAAATGTATATGTCTATATGTGTGTATGCATGTATATGTAGATGTGCATAGGTATGTGTGTATGTATACATGAATGTGTAAAAGTGTTAATGTGTATGTGCGTGCATGAATTATATATATATATTATATACACTTACACACACACTATGCGCAGACCGCCTTCTGTACACGTACATTTGTTTTTTCTGTGCTCCTCTGCTTTCTCACCTGTTTTCGTTTCCTCTGAGTGTGTGCTTGTTTTTTTGCTTCCTTTTGTGGGTTTGGGTGGGTGATATGGTCGTGGCTGCTGTGCGGCATGCGTATGTATGGCCATCATGCATTATCGTGTTTTTGATGAACTCCTTTCCCCTACGTCACCTTCCAGCAGCCCCCACCCTCCCCACTGTTGCACACACAAGTCGCTTCATGCTGGCAAGACTCCTTTTCCTGAGCCTCGCTCTTGGGCGGGGCAAGTGCCCCTCTCTTCTCTCCTCTCCTTGGCTTTTGTTCCCACTTTTCGCGTTTCCAGCATGTGGGGATTCAGAACTGCATGCAAGTGCATGCATGCACCTGTATGTGGGCATGGGGATGGGGCTTAAACTTTTTGACGTGGTCCCCTGTGCGCACACCTGTGCGCATGCATGCGTATAAAGCGCCATGCCTCCGTGAATATGTGTGTGTTATGCATATGGCTCTTGGTGGTATCATCTCTTGGTATGGTGGAGGTTCCGCGTGAGCTTTTCTTCCCTCCCCCCCTGGCCTTGTTCGCGCTAACAGCCAGCCCCTTTCGTGCTGCTTCTGCCTCTGTGTCTGTTTGCGTGTAGCCTGATGAATTGGAGCCATTTATAGCCTCGCTTTCGCGCTGCTCAAAGTCTGGCCTCCACAATCCGCTAAAGGCAGTGAATCGCTATCTTCTTTACGGAGAAATCTGCCAGAGAGCTGCTGCGTTGTTGCACGACCAGGAAGTCTTTTCTTTCTTCGTCTCTTGCATTCAGATGACCATGCCGAAGAGCAAAGCACAGGTAAGGGCCTGCGCTGCTGGCAGTCTTCGTCCCCCCGCCGCGTGTATACACGCAAATTTAGGTGTACAGACAGTTGAGATGGCACGCCGTGCTCGTTCGAGGGTTCTTTTTGCGCTGCGCTGTCTTGTAACCCAAAGAGATCAGCTGCCAGCCGCTGTGGGCTGCAAAATGCAGGAAAAGTGGTCTTCGTGGACGGTGACTGGCCCCTTGTCTTGTCTTTGCCGCTCGGTGTCTTCGCAGGCTGAAGGGGAGATGCGGGTGCTGCGCGCATTCTTCGAGAATTTCAGTGGCGATAACGTCCGTTTCTGCTTCCGCGGATCCTTCGTCTCGGGAGATCACCAAGGCCAGCAAAGCCAGTCGTACAGGCACGTTATCAACAGCAGCAGCGGCAAATGCACGTAACGCCTGCTGGTCAGGTGTCTCGCCGAAGAGGAAAAAATGCTTTCCACAGATTGGCTGGGGTGCTGCGCGTGTCTGTCTCCAACTGACTCTCCTTTCGGACTTGCTGCCATGGCGAGCGACAGCGCCTGCGCGGTGCCTCGCGTTCTGCTGAAGGGACTGTCTGTGCTGCAACTGGGAATCTCCTTGCTGCTAGGAAGGGCTGTTGGTGCCGGCATGGTTGCTGTTGCTGTTGTTGCAGGTGGCCTTTCGGTCCAGTCGCTATCATTGCGCCTTTCAACTTCCCTCTGGAAATTCCAGTCATGCAGGCAAGCGCTTACACCTCTTTTCCCGCCGCTGCAGTAGCCTCCGCTGTTGTCGTTTCGTCGTCGTAGCGTGCTGTTGTTGACTCCGCAGTCCTCCTGCCTGGCTGCCGCAACTTAGGTTGCTGACGGTGATTCTGTTGCATGCTCAGATGATGGGAGCTTTGTTTGCTGGGAACAAGCCTCTCGTCAAGGCCGAAGCAGGGCAAGGCCTCCCTTTGGAGCAGTTCATCAGGTGAAGCACCATCTTCTTCTGCCTCCCACACGCAAAGCCAATTGGAGAGAACTACGCTTCTTTCGGAGGCTCCACAGGCTGCCTGCTTCCGCCTTGCGAGAAAGAAAGCACGGGCATGAGCTGCTTGGAGCACAGAAAGCTGCTTGGAGCAGCAGCAGCACATTGTAGCAGCAGCAGCCCTTTACACAGAGTTACCGTGGGAGAAGCCTTCAGAAGATGCTTGCTCCGCAGAAATCGCGCTTATCGTAACCAGCTTGCAGTGGAGGGCTTCCTTTAGCATGTGTGCCTGTACGTCCACATAGAGGAGGCAATTAATTGCTACAGCATCTGCAGCCGGTGGTTGCGCTGCGTTGCAGATTTCTGCATTACTGTGGAATGCCGTTGGAAGACATGGACTTGATCAGTGCAAGAGGACCGGTTGTCTCCCAGCTGTTAGAAAAAAGCCCCGTGCGACTAGTTCAGTTTACGGGTAAGGTGATGATGATCTTTTCATGCTGATTCTTTTCTCCGGATTCTCGCTGCTCCGCATGCCCTGCTGTGCTCTATCCGCGCCTTCGATTACGCTTCCTGCCGATGGCAGAAACGTCTGCTTGCCGCTGTGGCGACGTCTCCTGTTCTGGGTGTGGCTGGCTTTAGCGGCGTGTGGTGCTAGTGTGTGAGATATTTGACGCGAATGATGTCGAAGCGGCTTGCGTTTGGCGCTGCTTTGGCCGTGGCTTTTGCCAGTCTGTGTGTGTGTGTGCAAAAGGACGGTTTGGCTGCGTCTTAGGGAGCTGTGAGGTGGCGCAGAAGCTGTCTCATTTGATGGAAGGCCGCGTGCGAATTGAAGATGCTGGCTTCAACTGGAAGATCCTTTGCGGCGATGTTCGGCAGGAGGATGTTGACTATGTTGCCTGGCAGTCAGATCAGGATGCGTATGCGCTCTCTGGTCCGTTAGGGGCATGGTGCACGTGACGGTGTGGAGGCGGCATAGGGTGGAGGTTATTTCGCATGCGGGTTGGTAGGCAGTATTTGGCAGCGTTTTCTGTGCATGCATTGGTGTGTGCTTCAGGGCAGAAGTGCTCAGCGCAGTCGCTTCTGCTCATACACCGCAACTGGGTGTCGGCAGGATTCTTAGACCGAATTAAGGCTCTGGCCTCGCGGCGTTCCGTTGACGATCTCACCATCTCCCCCCTCCTCTCGCACACCAACGAGGAGATACAGCGACACATCGATGTCCGATAAGGGGCTTTGCTGTTTAGTATAAGCTCAAAGGTGGCAAATGTGTTTCGCAAGCAGAGCTTTTCGGAGCCTGGGGGCCAGAATTTTGACGTGTCTGCATTGCAGAATCGTAGCGGAGGGGGATATTGCTGTCACTATCAAGCGCGAAAAGTGGAACCCTTCGCGCTGCTTTGTTTCCAGGCGCTGCTAAATCTGGAAGGGGCGTCCTTGCTGTTCGGAGGCTCAAGTATTTCTGGCACTGCAGTGCCCCCTGCCTTTGGCCTATACCAACCGACTGCCGTGCGGCTGCCCCTGCAGTTGCTGCTAAAAGATCCAGCTGCAAGGGTGCTAGCCACGACGGAGATCTTTGGACCTCTTCAGGTAAATGTAACAAGTAACAGGGCCGTGTGGCTCTTGCCCCTGCTGATTTCCCGTCGGAGCAGCGTTAATGCAGCCATCGTAGGAGTCTCTGAAAGGCTGTCTAGCGGAGAGATTAGCGCCCCCTGTCGGTTGGAGGCAGACGGACGGCGATGCCGCATGTGGACATGTTGAAAGGGTATTTTATCGGGGCCCTTCGCCTGTAGGAAGACGGCTCTCAACGCACGAAGAGGGATACTTCATGATAGATGTGCATGTATGTGTATTTACAATATATATATTTATATATGTGTATTGATTTATTTGGGCGCATGCTTTTGTTCTGTATCGAGTGCTACGCTTCTCCACGAGGTTCCCTATCATCTCTCTCTGGGAAGGGAAAGGGTTTGGTGCACTATCTCCGTGCTGTGTTGGATGCCGCATACTTGATCCGTCGCATCTGCCGAAGTACATATTAGCCTACTGGTGCAATACAAGATTGTGTGTTAAGCTTTTGGGGTGCTGCTTTCTCTTTGAGTTGAGCAACCGCCCAAGTTCTGGCCCCTCCGTCGTGTGTCTGCCCGACACATCCTGTCTGCCTGCATGTGCGGCATTTGTGCTGCCGGTTCGATTCGACGCGCCCACTGCGACGCGTGCTGCTGATGGGGCGTACGACTTTCAGGTAGTAGTGGAGTGGGGAGACGGGGACGAGGATGCGCTGGTTGCCCTCATGGAAAGCATTTCACACCACCTAACGGCCGCTGTGGTGTCGAGGAACCCCGAGACGCTCAATCGCTTCCTCGGTGTTTCGCTCAATGGCACTACATACGCAGGCATCAGAGCCCGTACGACGGGGGCCCCTCAGAACCACTTTTTTGGACCCGCAGGAGATCCAAGGGCTGCGTCAATTGGCACTCCGCAAGCCATCAGAAGCACATGGACCTGCCACCGGCAAGTTTTACGTTTTTTTTTTCCAGCCAGCTCGCTGAGCCGCCCCATAATTCCCTTAACGAAAGCGATTATTGCCGTCCATGTATATACCTGCGCAGTATTCTGCTCATGGGGTAGTCGACTGAGCTTAACCCCGCATGCGGGCTGGAGCTGCGTTTTCGCCTCAGGGAAATCATCATGGACAATGGGCCCATTGCGCAGGGCTGGCAAGTGCCACCGCCCTCTTAGGCGATATGTATTTTCTTGAAACAGATACAAGGGCTCTACCTCGATAAGAATGCACATGCATGTCGTGGCAGCTGCTTGCATATATGTATGTATGTATATCTATCATGCCCAACAGAGCACTCCCGCGTGGCGGTCTGTGAGCCATGGAAACCGTGGGGTCGCTTTTCTGTCTAAAGAAAGGGACTCCCCATTGCCCTAATAATTTTTTATTGCTTCAAGCACACCATTTTGCCATCGTGAGTGCTAGAGGCCTTGTAAGGGTACACATGAAGGGTTTAGGGCTGTCAAGGAGCAGGGCCCTTTCCCCCCCTGCAGGGTGAAGATGACTCCGGCAGATCTGTGCCGATCCTTCCCTTGTCTCTGCAACCAGGCGCTTCACTCTCGCCACACACAGCCAACGGCATATTGAAGCGCCATCTCCGCTTGGTGAAACTGCTATGCATTGTAGGCTACCCGTGCCCTCTCCTGCCTCAACTTGAAGGGAAAGGAAGGAGTCAAAAGTTCAATGAATTCCTCTGCCTCGAGGAACCCCGCAGACATGCATGCTTTAAACACCTATAGGCTACTGACTGCAAAAACGGCCTTTTATAGAGACTTTTTTAAAAGCTCTATGAGTGGTTTCAACCTATCTAAGGCTCTAGCTGCTGCTGCTGTCGCTTCCTTTGGCTTTGCTCTCGTCACGCGCATCGGTGCATGCAGCTGTAAGAGGCGCTGCTGCTGCTGCTGCTGATGCCGGCTCTGCAGCAGTTGCAGGAGGCGCTTGCGCGCTCTTCTCTCCTTGTGTAGTAGTGATTTGCTGTGGCGTCTGCCTTGGGAGTGCCCTGAGATCGATCCTCCGCTTCTTGGGTGTGTGCCCCTCTAGTTCCTGTAAGCCTTCAGGGGCACCCCTTGCGGGAGAAACGGCAATGCGCCTCACATGGTCTTTGCATGCAAGAACTGGGGCATCAAAGGAGGATGTGGTACTTGGTATCAAGTTCTTCGCTTCGCACTGACTCCCAGGAGCTTTTTTTTGCTGCTGCCCTTGCTGCTGCTCTATGTCAGCAATTTGAATCGCAAGGTCTTCTGCGGTATCCGAAACTGCCTTGAGCGAGGTTCCTTGAGGCAGTGGCAGCAGGCCCTCCCGTATGCGAACCGCAAGCGCTTCACACTCCTGCAGCAGCAGGTGGACGTACACCCGGCGCAACGGCTTCAGCAGGAAGAGGCGCCATGAAGAGTGGGAGGAAGCAATCGTGTTGCAGGAAAAACAAGATAACGGCAACGCTCCCTCCACTTTGGGAATATATAGCAAAGGCGGCCACTAGTTCAGGTGTCAGTACACAGCTTCATGCGTAGCGGCGGGGGGCGATCAACGCAGCACCCCATCGGCGCTTTTTTTCAGCCAGCCGCATGAAAACAGCAGCTCCGCTCAGAACTGCCACTCTCAAGCGTAACAGAAGAAGCATCAAGGCTCCATGAGTGAGGGTTCAAGGAAATGTCTTACTTTGAAAAGGGTCAGTGCCTTAGTGGTATCTCCAGAGAAGAAGACAGACTGCGCAAGCGAAATACTTGGAGCTAGTAAGCCGGCCTCTCCCAAGTTGAATGCTCGACGCACTGCAACTGCTTCCCCGTAATCCTGAAACGCATCATTAGCACGCCGTGAATGCAGTTCCCAAAATCCTGTGTTTTCCATGGAGGCAGTATGCGACAGCAGCAGCAGCCTGCGGCAGATGGTAACGGATCACGTTGCAGCTTTCGCCCTCTGGAATTTGAGGCTGCCCAGCCTACTTGCGTTGCATCCTGAAACCTGCTGTTCATCAACTGCAAGTCTCCGAGGCGCAAACACGCA
Source organism: Cyclospora cayetanensis (assembly GCF_002999335.1). Lineage (NCBI taxonomy): Eukaryota > Apicomplexa > Conoidasida > Eucoccidiorida > Eimeriidae > Cyclospora > Cyclospora cayetanensis. The sequence goes on along the minus strand of NW_020312325.1, from coordinate 168,568 downwards.
AACGAAAGATCTGTTGCGGCTTCGACAACTTCTTTTCTGTCCAATACGCGCGTCGCTTCCTGCACTGCCGCTGCCTTTGATCCATCAGCTGCTTCAGTAGGACTCGTGTAGTTGAGCTTGTTGGCGAGGCACTTCTTCGCAAGTTCGAACATTTGGAAAGCCAGTTCGTCATCGGGTGTATCTACACCCTCCTTCTGCTCTGTGCTCCCGCTGCTTGCGCTACTGCTTTGGGAGCCACTAACACCTGCACTATCAGGCTGTGCTGCGGCCGCTACAAACAAAAAGCAGGCCAAAAAAATGAAAATTTGCCGGCCTGATCTCACAAATCTTCATGAGCCATTTGAACACACTTTTCAAACCCTGAACACTCTTAAGCAGTCTGCGGTGGCTCTACCTTGGGGAAGCTGTGCAAGCATGTCTTCTGTTGATTCTTCTTTGGAGAGGAGGGCATCACCGAACCAAAGATAAAACACGCCCATGCACGGGTCTAACTCGGAGCAACCAGTATCGGAAAGCCTGCATGCGAATCCACAATAGTGCAAACACCAGACTATGGTGGCAACTACGGCGGCTTGGGTAGTCTGCAGTGGTCGACATCGTAGGAGCTCAGGCATGTCTAGACGACAATTGCCAGGCGGCCTCTCCCTCCCTCCCGTTCTCCGGCTGTGTCTTGAATTTTTCGCCGCTTTTTACACAGTAAAGCCTCACTGCTTCTCTACAGCCCTCGAGAAGAGGTCAGCGGCCTTTGCAAACTCATGCTGCTTGAAGGCGGCTTTGCCCAAGGCGAAGACAGCCGCGGCATCCAGAGCGGCAACTGAGAGAAACAACAGCACACCACCGCTGGCTAGCCGATAAGTGCCCCGGATGCTCGAATTGCAAAGGCCAAGCACTGCAAGGGAAGAGGCCACACACCAACGTCACACTAGACGACAGGCAGCATGGAGGAAACGTATCGGAAACAGCTCGGAGAATCGGGATGGCTTACGTTTGTCGGACTCGGCTGTGGCTGCATCCTCGCAGTCGCTGTCAGCGTCGCTCTCAGAACCCTCCTCCTCCTTCCCTTCCTCTCCTGCTTCAGTCTCTCCCTCCGCAGCCCTATCGGCTGCCGCTGTAGACTCTCCTTTTAGCGAACCCTCTGCCTGCTGCTGCCGCAAAATGCCTTGACTCGGCTCGCTTTCTTCCGCATCTGCATGCTCATGTAGCACCTCGTGCGAGGCGTCGAACGCCATGGCTGTGCAGGGGCCCTGGGTGGTGACAGCCTCCGCAGCCTGCATTTTGCGGTGTGGTGTACGGACAGCCCTCCTTCTGTGCTGCGTCTCAATGCGAATCTCTCACTTTTTAGCTTCAAGGCCTTAAATGCCCAATTCCGCAAGCAAAGACACAACCTACGTGTGCAGAGGAAGCAGCTCGAGAAACTGGTGGTGACGGTGGGGGGCCCTCAGCAAACCCCCCTGGAAGGCCCCCCAACAGAAAAGCCCCTACCACTGCAGCACACATACGCTTACAAAAACCGCATTCTTAGGGCGTTTAAACTCTCAAACTACGGATTGCACTCAGCGAAACAAGCGTGTGGGCTTGCTCCTCTCTAGGCGTCGTGCTTGAGGGGCCACTCGTGCACTTGCCGAAGGGAGAGCTGCTCACTGGACGTCTCAAGCAGATACCATAATCAGAACCAACATCGTGCGCCGTCATCGCTTTCCAAGCCTCTCTGTGTGCATCGAATTAGGGGAACTTCTGGAACTTTCATGTAACTGAAAAAAAAAACACAAGAACACATGCCGGAGACTGGCATGCACACAGACGAAAATGGCCGATTTGTCTGCCTCTTTATGTGCGTATGGATGTACACGCCCCCTGAATTCATAATGCCATTAGTAAAATGGCTCTTGAGGCAAGTTATGCATCCCCATTCCATGCATCGCTTTCTCCCCCAGCCGGGCATACACCTCCTCGCTGAATATCCAACAACTCGGAACCTAAACTTCTTGCTGTATCCTTCTTAGCAGCACAACCTTGGCTTGCTCTGCATTGTTCTGCATGCCTAGGTGTTCCGGCCTCACCTACATTCCTACACTTTCTAGTCCACTGGCTATATTTGATTTCCAAGTCGGCAAAGGACTGGTTTTCTCGTTTGTCTGTTCGTACATCTTACCATCTACTGAGCAGTGTGAGCTTGGTACAATATGTAGCGGATTACGGTGCACATCAACTCTGTCTACTAGATAGTTCATATTCGCTAACAATTGATGTACAAGGGGCTTTTTGGTTTGTCTGTTCGAATGCTGCATTCATTGCAGCGCACTGTTAGCTCGACAAAGGAAGACGCATTGCTCTGTGTGTACCCTAGTTTCCGTGTCCATCCAGCTGTGGATACTCAGAGTGCTCAGTCGGCGCAACTTCAAGGAACTTACAAGTCCCTTTCCCCATAACGCCTAGAGGTCTGGGTGTCGCGGGCAGGAGAGGCCGTGAATTTACAGCCAGTGGTTGAGCAAGAAGCAACTGCATCGAGCCATGCAGTGCTAGCAAGTGCAACGCCCCATTTAAGGTCTCCCTAGGAAAACACTTATCCCCAGACTCAACGCAAACTGAATAGAAAGCCATCGAGTAAAAAAAAAAATATCGTCTTCTTCTGTGCAGGACCCTCAGAGTTCCCGACAGTAGGGGTGAGGGACAGCTAGGGTGTGCGTAGCTGTGGCCTCTAAGCACTCCTAGTATTCACACCTGGTTAGACGTATTATATATATAGCGCAACTGTTACGTTTTATTGTATGCAGATTGCGGTGTTCTGTAATAATGAGTATTTTCACACAGACTACCAATGGGGACTTTGTTACGAATTCGCAGCTGGAGTTCAATAGTTTTGTGGAAACATTGAGAGGTAGCTTCGACCATTTTGGGCAGATAGTGGAAGATTGCATCAGCTGGATAAACAGGTACCTCGCTTTCTACGTTCTAGATAAGACGAAACAAGTGCTACTCGCGGCATGTGTATTGAAACGTAAGGCGACGCAATGATGGCTCTATCCATGCAGAGAGAGTCGCCTGTACACAGGCACTGCTACAGTGCAAGCCTGCATCCAAGCCCTGACTTATCGGCTCATGCCGAGACAGCTCAACGAGCGTTTGGATGATTGACAAAGCTTATGTAGGAGAATCAAACAATAGGTCGCTACCTTGAGAAGCATGGAGATTTGCTTCGCAAAAGTCTCGACGTGAACGACCAGCTCCTATATTAGCGGTTTATCTCAGGTCCGCCGGAAGTGCCACGTCAAGTGCTCGAAAGCTGGGCAGCGCCTTAGTCACTATATAACGCACTAGCTGTTCGCGGGGTTTACTGCGCAGGCAAAGCAACCCTGTGGGGGCGAATGATCCACAGAAAGCGGCACAACTGGTGTTTTTAAGGAATGTTGAGCACCCAGGAAACACTGGAAAAGACTTTCAAATGAAGTGGGATGAGCGAAGCGAGCCGTACTGGCTGACATAAAAGCACTTGGGCTTCGCAATCTGACGGGGAATGTGTGACTAGGTGCGGATCAAAGTGCTAATGACCATCGACGGTTTTTCACAAGTTTCTGGATACGTGTCCGACCTGGCACTTGCTCTGTCTAAAGCAGGTCCCTTCATCCATGGATTTTTGTTTGAAAAGCCCCTGAATATTATTGTCAAGGTGCCCTCTACAAGCACATTTATGCGCGAATATTCTCAGCTAGGTTTCTCTGCACGTTTCCCTTGCGGCTCTCTTAGAGTTTGATAATAGACATTGCGGCATGTTTCAGCTGTATGTGCATGCAGGCATTGCCCTACGGGGTGTGGAGGCACTGCTGAACTAGTATGTTTAAGAGTCCCCTACAAACTTTATTTCTCTTCTGCTTTATCGTGACAGGAGGCTCCCACACATCAGCGCGCCATCGGTAGAGAGCCACTGCGCTGTAACGGCCGTGTGGGTTTGGTCTCGCTTTTGTTGTTCGCTAGTTTGATGCCTTTCTTCCCTTCTATTACAGTATAGCGGTTGATGGACGCGCATTCGTTGTTTTTCATTCGCACTGTTCTTCGCATTCCAGCTTGTCGGGGGAGTGCTGATAGGTAGGCAAATTAACATGAATAAGCTTGTTTTGAAATAGGGGGGAAAATGTGGGGGGTTATGCTACACGCGCTCTCATGCTCCATTACATGTTCATCTAACAAGCGTTGGCAAAGAACTGACTAGTTGGCTGCCTGGTCGTATATTCGTTGATTTTGAGAGCTTTGCTAGCTCGATACAACACGACGCAATGTTGTGTGTGTATGTATGAATGTGCTTGTTGGAGGCAATGTACAATTAGCTATGAATGATCTGAGAGGATAGAGGGTGCACCTATGTGCACCCTGAGTTCCTCCACCCTTCCGTCACGAGCCGCCATGAACGCAGGCAGGAACTACAGAGTTAGGAATAAATTCCGCGTTCAATTAAGTTTGTACTGGGCATGGGGGTATAAGTGTCTCCCTGCGAACACTTTATATGGAGCGTTACACGCAGCGCAGCTCATCGCATCAAAAAGGCATCGCATGCTGTGAGTACTGTATCTGCTTCTGCTGCTGGCGTGATTTCGCCCCCTAAAGATCGAACAAAAATGCGTGCTCCTGGTGTACGTACACCCTGGAACCGCTATGTGGAAAGGTTTAGCAGCTCCCTCCAACTGAGCAGCACGCATTCACCCTTCGTGTAGAATACGATTTGAACGCAGAAACACATAAACATCCCTGTAACCAGTTGGCCAAAAGCTTGCTCTCTGGCTCTATGGCGCACGCTCCAACCCAGGGCCCTCCTAAAGGGCAGTAGATGTCTGACCAGTACACGGCGCCACAACTAGAACCGGCTGCTCAGCAAGCAAGCAACTACACTAGCCATCCACCCTCAATGCAGGCAGAAAAGCGCTGACTAGCCAGTTGGCTAGCAGCACACATCCGCCAGCAACCGCACGCGTCCACTGACTCGCTGAAGGATGAGATAATGTGCTGGAGCTCCCTAAGCTCCCAAATATAACCCGCATAGCCAAACTGACCAGGAAAAGCAAAGAATACGAAAATGCGCCGCTCTGCGGCATGCATTGCTGCAGAGGGGCTGCCGCGATAAACTCTGTGGCTCCCAGAACATCTAATTGGAGGCACACGGAGCGAACGCTGTGGTAAATTGCATTGGATGCTGCTGCCCCTACGATGGCAACTGCACCAGCGTCTGTACAAGTGGGTTGAGCTCACTGCTACGTTTGGACAGTGCAGTCAATACACACTATATGATTTATCGCTAATCCTACACGCATGTCTATCCATACGACTACCAGAAGAAGCGCAAAGCTAGCTGGATGGCTAGTTGAATCCAGAGGGATCCTTGGCGACGCGACTGTCGGAGCCTCGCTGTCGGCCACCCCGCCCTCTATGCTTCCGACTGCCTTCCGTCTTGCTATCCAAATGCTCTCTAGAGCCCTCTGCACTTCTGCGGCGTGTGTCCGCTTCTGCTGCCACTCCTCCTCGCTTGAAGGGGGCTGATTCGGCTGCTACGAAGGCGTTGGCAGCGGAGCAGCGATCCCCCCCCCCCGAGCCGAGGTTCTCGTCAAGAGGCCCCTCTCTCCCTGTGCGTTGATGAGCCTTTGCCGCTTGGGGATGTCTTTTTTGGCCTTGATGTTGTTTTTTCTGCTGATGTCGCTGTGCAGAGGCACGACCGGCGTTCTCGTCCGACAAACTCTCCCCCCGACCACCACGAGCAGCTCCACCGTCTGCCACTCCCATGTCAAGGATTCTTCTTCGCGCGAGGAAAGCTGCTCCAGAGGGCGATGCGGCCATGGCAGCATCTACAGCCTCGCCCGCATGCTCTGCTTGACGCTGACGTCCGTTTACCTGCGTTTCCAAAAGAGGAACTGCCGAGAATGGGGGTTGTGGTAGGGATGGTGGGTATTTTTGTGGTGCAGATGCTAGTGCTGCTGATGGTGCCGGAACTGTTGGAAACCCCAACCTTCCATCTGCCTCCCTCGCCGAAGGCACACAGAGGGGGGCCTCTCTGTCTGAAGCCGCCTCTGCATGCTTCTTGGAAGACGTTCGTGAGCAGAAACTGTGCGAGCCCACTCCGTCTTGCGCAGCGTCCGAACATCCCACTGCCCCCACCGCTGCGTCTTGCTGCGCACCGGGGTCTGCCAAGACTTCATCCCTTCTCACCAAGAAATGAAGCTCGTCATGCAGACTGGAAGCCCAATGATGCTCCTCCGGGCGAATGAAGGCAGGAGGAGAGTCTCTCTCGCTCCGCTCCAGCTTGTAGCCTGCCGTCTGACTGGCGATCTTCAACTCGAGAGAACCCCCCCGTCCTCCTCCATCGCCTGGAGCAGTCGCGGAGCTGGTGTTGGACAGAATGCTGGCCGTTCTGCTGCTCTGCCTGTCTGAGCGCCCGCTGACAGAGGCAAGATTCCACGTCCTGGCAGCGTCTGAGAGGGGGGGCCCCCCCTCCCCCGAGAGGGGGGGCCCCTCGGGAAGTCCGTCCTCGGGGAGACGAAGTACCACTCCGCGGAGCTCTTGATACGCCTCTTCTCCCTCTTCCTCCTCCTCTCCCTCCTGCTGCTCCACTTCCACTGCCTCTGGCTCCTCGTCCTCATGCGGCAGCAAGTCTTGCTGGACGCACATGCGTCTACCTGATCTGGGAAACTCAGCGCTACACGACCCCAAGACTCCTTCTGGCTGCTGCAAAGGAGCAGGAGCCGTGTGATTCGCCATCATGCCAATGGCTGGGGAAGACAAAGAACGTTCCATTGAGAGCCGCTTCTGGTCTAGGGCAGCCAGCCGCTGTCGGATCAGTCGAACTGCAGCGCCAAACGCACATGCGAGAACATTCATTTTCACTGCAGACCGCTTTTCTTTGCCATGCAGACGAGAAAATCGTGTCATAATAATGATACGCGTATCGACTCGTACATCACACAGACAGACACACACAAACACACACTGGATCTCTATACTAAGCCCTCCCCTGCACTTCTCCACGAGTTCAACAGCAGTAAGTAGCAGCAGCAAAACAGAGGGGTGGAAACAAAGGCTGATGCTGCATAACAAGCATACGCTGTGAAGGCGCAGCGGGTCGAACCCGAATCAAATTGTTGAAGTGGCCGCTGCCGTCCTGACAAAAGCAAGCAGCCAGCAATACTCCCAAGACAGCATCTTACTGCAGCCCCCCCCTTTTGCCTCTCTACCCAGCCTCTGCCACAACTGACACCTCGAAAGGCAGCCAGTCAAACCTTCGCCGCTACTTCGAAGAGCTGGCAGCAGTAGCAGCCCAAGCAGACGAGGCTTTCGCTCTTCCTCCTCCCCAGACCCCATGCAAGCCCTCGTATCGGCCGCAGAGAACGCTTCTCAGAAAACACACGGAGATGCAGCTGGGAGATGCAGGTGATGCAGCCTCGGTAAGAACAGCAAGGTGCCTCACCGCAATTACAGTCTGACTGCCATCGCACACGTAGCGGCCATTTACAATGAACTTGAGTTCATGCCGACCAGGGCGACGTGGAAGCGACAGCACAAAGCACCTGTGAGAAGCACACAAACAAACACAATGTGCATGCACATGGCGCAGAAGGGGCAGCATCGCAAAAACACAAACAAACACAATGTGCATGCACATGGCGCAGAAGGGGCAGCCTATCGAAAAATCGTTCAAAACTAATAATAAGTCCACACAGCACCCCAGGGAGAATATACATACAAACAGTATGTGGGCTGTTAGGCCTGCACTGCACTGCCGTCAATCCGAGAAGTGTGTTTGACTCCAACAACAACGCCAAAAACGCCAGCACATGGAGACACCCACAGAGAGCCTCCCCTCTCCAAAAACAGAAAGCAGAAGCACAACAAAGCATGCAGTCTGCAGCGAAAAAGGCACATGAACGCAGTCCCCGCATGCAGGAGACGCACTCGCGGATATGGCAATACGACATGAGATGGCGTTTTGTCCATGGAGGCGAAGAGAAATCGCCAATCACCTGCCCCAGCAAACACACAAAACCAGCGAGAAGGAAACACCCTGAAGCCAGACAAGAGCAGACAAAGCTTCACACCACGACGCAAACGGCATGACTCGCGACGTGTACAATAAAATTTCTTCCCTTAGCCCCCTAGACAGCGAGGCCACACAAAAAAAGCCCAAACAGGATGCCAAGGCGTCACGCAGCAATGCATGTACGTACATAAGCTCCTCCTCCCCCCTTTTTTCAAACGAAAGTTTTTTTTTGACAACCCCTGTGTTGGTTCCACTCAATATTTGTGCAGACGTTCCCCCATACAAAGAACAGCGCATCCACCCTCATGCGGCGGAATGCAATCGACGATCCGTTCAGCAAATAAGGCACCATAGCGGGATCGAAAAGGAGAAAAAAGGCTAAGAAAGCCGCCTGCAAGTCAGACGCTCGACCCCTTTCCCCACAAGACACACACATACACTCATATACACACCCCTTACCTCAACAATGGCCGTCGGTTTGTCCCACACCCACTTCACTACCCATGCCTCCCACTCCTCATCTAACACCTTTCGCGCTAGGACGCCTCTCCACGCCTTTTGAATTTCGATTGCCGCTAAGCGGCGAACTGCCAATAAGCACTGCGTCTGTGCAGAGAAACCACAAGACCATACGAAGGGACAGACACCTGCTCCGCGTAGCAGCAACAAACCCTTGCCGCTAAGCGCCTCCAGAGCAGCTAAAACTATGCTATGGCAGAGCAAAGAGCAACGGCCTCCACACACAAAAACCGCGCAATGCGAGCGGAAAAATAGCCAGACAGAAAGCACATGCGAAGAAGAAGACTAGCAGATGTACAGACACTCCAAGATAGCCCGACAGAACGAACATGCGAAGAAGAAAGAACATGCAAAGAAGAAGACCATGCGAAGAAGAAGACACGCAGATGTACAGACACTGCAAGATAGCCCGACAGAACGAACATGCGAAGAAGAAAGAACATGCAAAGAAGAAGACCATGCGAAGAAGAAGACACGCAGATGTACAGACACTCCAAGATAGCCCGACAGAACGAACATGCGAGGAAAAAAGAACATGCAAAGAAGACCATGCGAAGAAGAAGACCCCCACATGTACAGACACTCCAAGATAGCCCGACAGAACGAACATGCGAAGAAGAAAGAACGGGCAAAGAAGAAGACCATGCGAAGAAAAAACTAGCAGATGTACAGACACTCCAAGATAGCCCGACAGAACGAACATGCGAAGAAGAAAGAACGGGCAAAGAAGACCATGCGAAGAAGAAGACACGCAGATGTACAGACACTCCAAGATAGCCCGACAGAACGAACATGCGAGGAAAAAAGAACATGCGAAGAAGAAGACCCGCATATGTACAGACACTGCACAAAGGCGCATCAGTACGTGCGTAATACACAACCATGAGTGAGGAGAAGAAGACACGCAGCGGAAAAAAGGCCTGCTCCCTGCGTTCAATCTTCTCAAGAGACTTCTGCGCGTTGCTCACCAAGCGCTCCGTCTGGAAAACGAAATGCTGAGCGTGCATCCTCCAAAGAGCTTGAATTTTGATCGCCGCTTTCTCCCTTCGCAAGGCCAGATCCCGGATCGTCCGTCTCTTGAGAAGCTCCTCCACAGCCTTCAAACGTCTCCAAGCGTTCTGTATGCAAGTTGCAGCTCTGTGCTCCCGCTGCTGCTGCTGCTGCAGCAGCCGACGCCACACCAAGGCCGCCTGGTACCGTAGGCGGGTAAAGTAGCCCCTAATGAACCTCTGAATCGTCGACTGTACGTACACCGCAAGCCACAGCACAGCACAGCGGCTAATGCGGTAGTGCACAGCTTGCACGCAGAAAAGAAACTAGGCCTTCCATTCCCCGCAAGCAATGCTTTTTCACGCGCGTTGAGACGACAGACACGGAAATAGCAAGCAACATGCAGACGAGCCAGCCGGCACTCCTGGAAAAGCCCCAACACGACCGAAGCCACAGGCCTCGATCAAACGCATAAAAATGAGCAAACATGCGTTGTACGCATGCAAATACATATATAGATGTACATGTAGATACATAGACGTATAGATACATAGACGGATGCAGGAACCACTTTCCCTCACCGCTGCCGTATCGGCAATCATGCATTGCAGTAGCTGAATTCTCGAGCGGGGAACGACGAGGGGGGGCACTGTCTCCGCAACATTGGATGTTTTGCTGCCTTGCGGTGCAGGCCTTCGGAAGAAGGCTGTGGGAACGGCCGAAGGCTGTGGTGGAAAGTGGTAGCCTGGAAAGATTCGAGGAAATCGCAAGAGAGAAGAGGCAGCAGCAGGCACAGCTCGACCTTCTTCAGACGCCAGCCTGCCAGTGGTGCGATGCCCCTCGTTCAAGCGGCCTTCTCCTTCAGCGCATGAAGCCACGCTGCTTTCCTCATCCTCGGAGTTGTTTGCCTCCCCGTCTCCGCCGCTGCTGCTGCTGACAGTGGTGAAGACGCCAGGAGCAGACGCAGTGCTGTCTGCCTTGCTGCTGGTGCTCCTCCGACTATCGATGGGATGCGCAGACGCAGCATCCGCAGCCAACTGCGGCAGACGCGGGAAGGCGGCTCCGTGCGAGGAAGAGGAAATCGAGTTCTGCTCGCTCCAGCAACTGTTGCTGCTGCTGCAGCAACAGCTACTGTAGCTTCGCGTGCTGCAACAGCAGCTCGCTACCCTTGTTTTCGAAGTGACAGCGCCACTGGAGGAGCCATCTGCGGGAGCAACTGCTCGCAGCCATGGTCTCTGCATCAATCCCAGCTCCTTACACACCCCATAGGTTTGCCATGCGCGGTGCTCAGACCTGCACAGGTGACACAAGGCACAAGGCACACAACACATGCACATGCCACCCCTGTTTGCCAAACCCTCGAGTCGGCGTGGGGTGAGCCTCGAACTCCTTCAAATCCACACCGGCAAAAATACACAGGATTGAAAAAAACACACACAAACGCGGAAAAACACACAAAAAGGCAAACACACCATGCATACATACACATATACACTTACACATATATGTATATACACACACACAAATACGGTGTATCTACAGCCCTTACCGTAAAAGTTCCTTGGTGTCGCGGGCAGCGTGCCAGTTGCTCTTGGCGGGGATTTGTAGTGCCAGCTATAAAAGAGAAACAGCGTAAAAGCGCACACCCCGAGTAAAGAAGCAAATGAGGGGAAATGCACGGGGGATGCAACATTCTACATGCTGTACTCTAAGAGGCTCATTCGGATGCGAAGCACACCAAAACACCATCTGCGCTACAAAGCAGGCCCCAAAACATTCAAATGGCAACTCTTCACTACCGGCTTCAGCAGCCATTCCCATCTGCAAGAACCGAACCACTGAACATTGGAAAGCCCACCCCACTTGAGGGAGATCGCGTGAATACAGCCCACCATCCCAGCTGTAAACCGTGGAATGACTTGCCTGTGTAAAGAGGCCGCCCCCTCCCCGTATAGAAAAGCAAAGAGGGAGCCATGAGGCTTCCCTTTGAGAAACCTCAGGTCCATCTCCCATCGTTTGAGCACTAACAGGGAGCGCTCCCTCTGCCTCGATCACTCGCCAGCTAGGAAGTTAACCGAGAGAGGCAGAGATTCCACGAAACTATCCCTCAAGACTCCTCTACGGGCAGCCTAGTGCACACCCCGTGCACGAGCAGCAAAGCCTCTGTGAGTTATTTGGCACGGCCTTCTCTTTGGAGTCTCCAACCTCCCTCCCCTCGAAGAATCATGAGCAGTGATGGGGCCTCTACATATATGCAGGAAAACTGAGAGGCCAAGGAATAAGCAGCCAGGATATGGAAGCAGCTACACCTGCTGACGTGGGAAAGGACTATGACAATCTGACAACTGCTGGTATTCAATCAATGGGATGAGGCTCCAATACAACTGCGGCCCTTGATGGCGCCACTGCATGGATTTGCGAGCGACTGCCCAGGAGGCACAACAAAGATCAAAGGACCTCCGATCGTCCTCTTTAACGTTTCAGGAGTATACGAGATGCCCAAAATGAAGCGAATCTGGGGGCAAACGGGCAAAGTTGGGGCGCATACAGTTCGATGCCACAGCTGCAATGGGGGCACGCACTGCATACCGCGTGGTATTCTCAAGCGAGGAGCTCTCCCAAAACAGCTCAAAAATTAGTGTTAGCAGGCTTTTATAATAAAAGAAGCAGTCATATGAACGAGACAGAACCCATAAAGAACTCTCCTTGGGCCCTGACAGACATATACCCTCCGTGGCTTGGCAACAGCGCGGGGCAAATCTGCTCGGCTATGCTAGACTCCACCCCTCGCCAGTAGAGTCTCTTTCATGAGGGTAATTGTTCGGCTTGAATCCACTATTTTATGAGGCACTACTAGACGTTACACGCGCTTTAAGGCAGAATTATAGGCCAACCATCAAGATATACACACACCTGTTCTAATCGTCCTCTGCCTCAACACGAGGCACGCACTGAGGGAGCATTCATGGCGGTCTGGTTTTGACGATACACATCGCATCAAATGCCCGTTCTGATGAACCACTTTGTAAAATTTGAGGAGTCTTTCATCAAAGCTCCACCCAACATGGTTACTTGAGCCCTCTTCTCGAGCTTTATGACTCTTTCCCATGTGTGTCTGCCAGCTGAGTCACTAGCAGGACGCTTCTGGGGGGAAGCAACCATATCGGTATTCTTCTAGCATAACACGGCATATCCACGCTGAATAAGTGCTTAATTAGCGCGCATCTGGCTTAAGTTGAGCCCGTGGAAACCTAACTCACGCAGTTCCTCTAATCGTGGCAGTGCATACCGCGAAAAGCCGTGAAGCATACGAGGCGTGCAGTGCTAGGGAGGTACACATTCGGGGCATTGTGCATTTAATTTAAAAGCAAGGCTCTATTGGCCATTTCTCAAGGCCGAATAACCCCCTCTTTTGATGTGCTCAAATTCGTAATTAGTTGTGTAGCTCTGCGACTTGTAAACCTACGAGCAAGTCTCTGACCCTCGTTCTACTGTTGACACACCGCTTGGTAGTTCACTCCAAAGGTCTACTACTGTTAGTCCCGTGCGGCCGACTTTCCTTGTAGTTGCTTGTAGAGGGCAAGAGAGGATGTAACTGAAAAAAAAACAAGGTAGCATAGCTTACAAACGTCGCTCCCCAGAACACTCGTTTCCACAAGGCAGTGGTGCATGAGGCGTTTCAGCTTGCTATACGGCATTTTCGTGACCCCTTTGTTTAATGTTGTCGTCCATTCACCTTAGCCAGTGGCTGTGGATGCAGTGAGATGTCATGTTTTCCTTCAAAAGTTGTAGGACTTTGACTGTGTTATTTGATGGTCAATAACTTGCTTTTCTGTTACAACACTCGGAACGAAAAAAGCCCTTCGATAGTATAAATAGACGGCGGAACAACAGCTGCTGGGGCGGCGGATGCTGTCTTGAAAGCTAATGTGAATGTAGTAGCCCCACAGCTGGTAAACGAACATATCTTATAGGTGATATACTGTGCATGGATCGGACGACAAGGCTATACCGAACAGAGAGTATGACGGCCGTAAAGACTGGGAAATTTTCGAAGATTCAATCTGCCGGTCGGAGATGTACTTCCCTTGGTACTACCCACAGAAAGAAAAACGACCGCTCCTTGCGACATGTTTATTGAAAGGCGAAGCGACTCAACAATGGCTCTATTCATAGAAAGGAACTCACCTGCACACACAAAGTTCTACGGGAAAAAAAGCCTGCTTACAACCATAACTCATCGGCATATGCTGAGACAAACCAGTCAAGCGTTGGGAGAAGTGAAAAAGCTCAACCAGGAGAAGCAACCAACAGATCGCTACGCCGGGAGGTGTAGAACTTTGCTGCGCAAAAGCTCACAAACAGCTGCATTGCCAGTGGTTCATCTCAAGTTTACCCGAATCGACAAGTCAAGTAGTCGTAAGCTAGGCAACGACGCCGCACATGTACGTTAGCTTTGAGCCCCTGAACGAGTGTACTGTGAACTAGAAGCTCCAAGTATCTCATATTAGCGGATTACTAGATACTCTATACGCACAAAGAGTCCACTCGTCTTTTGACTCCATAGGCGCCTTCGTTGGACTCCACATTCGCCCTGATGACAAGCACATGGCAGCGCCACACTCACACTCTCCAACTCAAGTACACCTATATGCGTTTAAGCTTGTGAATGCCTGGGCGGAGCTAGAGCATTATGTTAATCAAGTTCTTGATCAGCTAATCAAGGATGGGTGGATGTTTGTCTTCATGGGCCACATCGTAGTCTACGGCCGAAACGTTCAAGAGCACCTACAGCACCTTCGGCGTGTTTTCAGCTGTTGCGGGAAAAGCAGTGGCTTGTGAAGGCAGACATGCGCTTGCGTTTCACGTGAGCAATTGTGCCATTGGGATATCGCAGGCTTGGCACCTTCTGCAGCACGACTTTGCTGTGCACTATACTAGCGGTATCACCAGCGCGATCGCTGAAGCACTTTTGCTCCGCCACAACAAGTCTTTATTTTACCACGCAGTCGCTATTGTCTGTGACACTTCATGATTCACATCGAAGTTGCGTGCAGCGTATGCTTTCGCCACCCATGCAAGAGCTGCTATTACCCATCTCTAGAATGGAAAACGGATGAAGCCCTAGCGTGTTGAGGATGGCAAACGATAGATCAAGACGCAGTCAGGATTCTGGTGAACGGCCTTGAAAAAGATTGTCATATGCAGTGTCTATTTGTGCAACGCATATGACAATGTTTTTAGACCATTGTGCGGCTCACTCTGCAGGGAAAGTGTTCCGCCAGCTTTCCGGTGGCCTGTGATGCATCCCAGAGTGGAGGACTACACAAGCCCAGGTCCAAATTGTCAGCAGCTGCGACCCTAAATTCCTCCTCAACTCGGACCTTTGCAAAGCCTTCCGGTCCTTAAAGGGATTCGGATCAAGCAGACTATGGGCTTTATTTTCGGAATGCTGGAGGTGCAGGCCCAGCATAGCATTTTGCGTTCTTATTAACGGACTAATTGAAAGTGCCCATTTCAGTCCTTGTTCCACCATGTTTTGGCCCACGCGGCTGCTCATTTCTTCTCTACTTATGTTCGGAAGCTTTACGCATCCGCAGGTATCTTCACGGGGGTGTGAATTGAAGCTTGTTAGTGCATTTGCACGGGCCTATGTGACCGCCTGCACAGGTACGCCAATATGACCAATGCGAACCAGTCTGAGCCAGATGGGCAAATAGACTTTCCCAACGGCACTATTCTACAGTATCTGTGACTCGGTGGTGGCAAAAGTTCAAGTGTTTGCTCGTTTCTTCCGTGTGAAAAGTGGGTTCATAATTCAGCAGCACGCTCCAATTGCTTGTCTTCCGTGTCCCTGGCCTACACTCAAGAGCCCCTGTTCCACTCGGAGCTGCACATGCTGATTCAGGGTCAGGAAGCACCCTCCTGAGCGGGAAAATCTAGCGAGTAGGTGGTAGGTGCATGCGAATGCTTGCGCAAAGCTCAAGCGAGAAAAGCTTGAAATTGGGATAAGCGACGGTGGGCGATGTGTTTAGAGCCTAGATAATTCGTCGCTGTGAAGCGGCAGGCCCCAAAAGATCTATTCGAAAGTGACGAGCTGAAAAAGTTTGCCGCCAGGTGGCGGGGACAATTTGCTGTTCCATCAGAGAACGATGCTCTTTTAATCAATATCGATTTTATTCATAGTTGGACGTGCCATATGGCTATCGGTGTCGGCTTCGTATAGAATTTTCAGGCTACCCCAACTGTTCTCTGGCTTTGCCGCGCAGGCGAAGCAACTCTGTGGGGGCGAAGGATCCACAGAAAGCGGCACAACTGGTGTTTTTCAGGAATGTTGAGCACCCAGGAAACACTGGAAAAGACTTTTAAATGAAGTGGGATGAGCGAAGCGAGCCGTACTGGCTAACATAAAAGCACTTGGGCTTCGCAATCTGCCGGAGAATCTGTGACTAGGTGCGGATCAAAGTGCTAATGACCATCGACGGTTTTTCACAAGTTTCTGAATCCGTGTCCGACCTGGCACTTGCTCTGTCTAAAGCAGGTCCCTTCATCCATGGATTTTTGTTTGAAAAGCTCCTGAATATTATTGTTACGGCGCCCTCTACAAGCACATTTATGCGCAAATATTCTCAGCTAGGTTTCTCTGCACGTTTCCCTTGCGGCTCTCTTGGAGTTTGATAATAGACATTGCCGCATGTTTCAGCTGTATGTGCATGCAGGCATTGCCCTACGGGGTGTGGAGGCACTGCTGAACTAGTATGTGTTTAGAGGTCCTTCACGAACTTTATTTCTTTTCTGCTTTATCGTGACAGTATGCTCATACATATCCACCCCCCACAGCTACGAGCCACTGCGCCGCCACTGTAATGTGGGTTTGGTCCCACGTTCATTGTTGGCCAGTGTGTCTTACCCCCATTCGCATTCCTCTTACCGGTTGAGGTACGGATGCTTGCATTTAATTGCAATGTTTTGTGCATTTTCGAGTTATTGAAAAGTGGCAATACGCTATGTGCAACTAATTACGAACGAGTTAAGATCGACCTTTTGGTTTGACTGTTGGCAAGTTGCGTCAATTCATTACGGCAGGAATCGGCTGCGTGCCCCTGCGCGAAGCTGCTTTGCGCTTCGAACTGTGAATGATCGAAATACGGGCTTTAGACCCTAGGAGGCTGATGCATGGAGGAGGGAAGATCTCATTTGGAAAGGTAGTACATAACTTCGCAATAAGTTCTTTTGTATTAGTTTGGGGTCTAACAGTGTCTCCCTATCGAGACTCCAAGTGAAGAGAAATATGAAAACGCTTGTATTCTATATATTCCTTGGGGTCAGCATATAGCTTCAATGTGCAGTCTCGCAATATCCGTCTTCGTGCGAAGTCAGCAGTTGTGCAACATCGCTTGGCTCGCATAGTAGGTGCAGCAGCCTGCAAAAGAGGTGCTCCTTCCGTTGAGTAAGGCCCCAGTGGGCTGAGGGAAGAAAACGAGAGCGTTCTAAATTTAAGACAATTAGATCTAACTTGAACTTCGAATGGCTATCTTGTTGTGGGCCTTCCGATTGAGATTTGATGGCGAATGCTACACCGGCCATCTGGAGATTTGTAAATAATCCAATTACAGTTGGTTTCCTGCTCACATTTGCACCTGCTGCTAGTTATGCACTAGTATCAACACTGAGGACGCGCTGTGACTTATCGGTACCTACAAATATAGTTGTGTCACACACTGCACGCTGTGACCCAAAGCGTCGGCAAAGGATCAACAACTGATGATGTACCAATGGAAAAGACACTTCATCTGCTCAAATCTCTCTCCCTCTTCCCTTCTCCAAAAGAACTCCAAAGGCTTCTCTAGAGTTTCTCAGACCTCAGTATGACAACGGGGTGCCCCCCAACATGGGCTTCTAGCCCTCCAGATTCACTCTCCCTCACAAGTCGGCCGTCAGGGTGATCCGCTTGTCTGGCTACAATGAAGCTACGGTTAGATAAGTAGCTCTATTGATTTCCACGCTAATGAACAGTCTTATCTGTTGTTTGGAGCAAAATGAGTGGCATTTTGTTTTATCTGTCATGCCGATAGTGCACTACACATCATTGCGCTTTCCCCCAAGGGGGTCAGCCTGAGATGTCTGACGGGGGTGGCGTTCACTCTTATCATTTACGTTTGTTTTGGGGTTTCCATATTTCATTGAAAGTGGATCGACAGCATTGTATGCCTTCGGTGGTGTAGCTACATCGCCGTGGTGTCACATGCGTTTTCAAGGACAAATAGTTCCAACCCAAAGCCCTCCGCACCACGTAAGGAACACTGCATATTTCCCACGGAGTTTGCATATTCATGATAGATCATGATTGTAAAAGCACTGACTTCTTGGAGCAGGCAAAAGTTCACCAATATGGGGGCCCCCAGGACGTGTGAGGGCCCAGCTAGGGGCCCCCAAGACGTGTGAGGGTCCAGCTAGGGGCCCTCTGCCTTCCCATTCCCATGCCTCTAGTCAGACAGCTTCAGTACACCGATCCGAGATTCGAATGCTGCATTTTAATGGAGCCTGCAAGTTTTTTTGTTCGTGTGGAGAGCGAAGTACCCTCGGTTTTCGTGACCATGCGGGCTGACACAAACGCCTCCCGTTTTAATGAATAAAGTTCCTTCGGTTGTAGTTCATCACTGCTACACCTTGTTGTTTACCGTTACTGAGGAGGAAGGGATCTAGGATCGCGGTTTACAGCATCAGAATCTCACAGATTAGGAGATCCTGATCAGTCTTCAGGTGTTCGTTGCACTCGATGCTGCGCCGTTGCATTCCTGACTGGCGCATGAATTTTCAAGCGCCACGCTAGAGTTTTCTCGGTGATGCTTTCCGTGTAGGCAACCCTGCAGCAGCAGCTGCTGCTGCGGCAGCTGCTTCCTGAGCACGTAGCAGCATGCAGCCCAGCGAAACTCTCCATAGCTACAAGCCATGAGGTCCTACCTCCTCCGCATGTTGCTGTTCCTCTCTCTGGCGCTCGCCAAATATTCCGCTTGCTTTCTTGTGGATACGCGAGAGAGGCAGACACGTGTCTACTGCGCCGCTCCCGTTTCCCCTGCAGCTGCTGCCTCTACACGATCTCTGAGTGCAGCATGCAGCACGCCGCACACAAGAGGCCCACGAAGGGGCTTATTGCAAGACACTTGGCGCAGTAATTCGAGGAGTCAAGCCTCTTTCCCGGCGTCATCGGCTTTTCTGGCTGCAAGTTTCAACAGTGCGAGTTCTGCCACCCCTGCGGAAACTGAACACTCTCCGACTTGCCCAGAGAAAAAAGAAGTAACCCCACACTGCGCTTCAACAGCACCAGGCGCTGCTTCTCCTTCTGGAGAAGCGCCATATGTACAGCGTGGTGGTGTGCATGCAGAACCCTCAAGGTTGTCCGAGAGGGCTCCTCAAAGCCCAGACGATCTTGAATGCGTAGAAATCGATGCATCACTGGAGGGAGTGAGTCGAGAGGGGCTATTGCAACTGCTTCGAGACGTGCAGCAACGTTTGCCTGAGATGTACAAGCATCTTGCTGCAGGCCTTCCTTCAGATCTTGCAACCGTGTCAACGGAGCAGCTACGGATGCTCCTTGAGCAGCTCCTCGACTTTGCGGAAGTTGCAGATGCAGGCGGACCAGATAATGCTGAGGAATCCCCCGCAGGTGAACGTACACTGGAAAAGCAGCAGCAGCAGCAGCAGCAGCAGGAGAGTACGGATCACCCTGAGGGCTGCACAGCACGCGGAGAGCAACTTTCGACTCCCCTTAAGCGAGCTGCTGCTGAAGCCGATGCTGCTGCTGCTGCTGCCGTGGTTGAGGCTCAGCAGCTCCTGGATTTAGGGGCAGCAGAAGAAGAGACACGCCCCCTGTTTCCAGAACTACAGCAGCAGCTGTCTGGACTCACGGATGAAGATGTGTGGGATCTCCTGTTAATTATGGGGCCTATTCTGGAGTCGCTCCTGCCTCCAAAGCGTTCCCTGCAACAGCCTCAGCAGCAGGAGCAGCAGCAGGAGCAGCAAAGCGCCAGCGACACGCAGCTTCTGGAGCGGTTCTTGGAGGAAACTCGGGTCGAAAGACGAGCTTTAGCCGCAGAGGCAGAGGCCATGAGGCGTTTGGTACAGGAGAAGGCGATGCCTCTCTCTGCAGGTGCTCGCAGAGAATTGCTGTTGACGCTTCTCGCAGTAGCCGAGGCTGAGACATACTGCCCGAAAGAGCCAGAGGTCTGCCAGCTTCTAGCCCTCACTCTTCCCTCGAAAAGTGCCTCACCTGCTGGCGATGAGGCACAAAGTGACCCTCGAGGTGCAGCCGCGGAAGCACCGAACGGCCGCATCCGCCACTCCGACGCAGCCTTTGCAGCGTGGAGACGGTTGCTTCAGCAGCCTGAGAATGCCGCTCCAGGGGAGCCTCCCCTTACGGAAGCCGAAGTAGCAGCCCTGAGCGACGAAGAGGTGAAGCTGCGCTACACCCAGGCCCTTCAGAAGGCAAGGAGCGATGGCATTAGAGCTACGCTCAGGCGCTGTGAGCACGGCGATTCGGCTGGGCCCCCTCTGCTGGACTGCAAGGTTCAGCCGTCTCGGGAAGATGCAGGTGATCTCAAAAGCGACTCGAGCGCCTTCCGAAGAGACCACCGTCTCCCTCCCGCTGGGCTAGAGACTCCCCCCCGACAAGAGCAGCCTCACAGGCAATCGCCGCAGCAGCACAGCCTCGAGAGAAGGGAGTCTCCCGTTCACTCCGTCCAGACCGAGGCTTTGCCTGCTGGAGGCGCAGCAGCACCAGCGCGTCGCGACACGACTGCAGAAGGGCTGCAAGTCGAAGGCGCAGCTCAGGGGGAGAACGCCTCCACTGACTCCTCGAAGTCACATCCTGCACAGCCGACTGCCAAAGCCTCGTCCCCAGCAGTTCTTGTCTCCACGAACGCTGGAGGAGCAGACGTGGGCTCCTCGCCACTGCCTGAAACAGCAACGGCGCACAGCGAGCATGGCTCTCCCGAGGAATTCAAGGAGGCGATCCTTGCCACTCCTCTTGCGTCTCCGGAGCCACCAGCGGCGCCTCAGAGCTCCTCGCAAGCAACTCCTGGAAACTCTGCTCCTGCGAGTCGACGACCGCCAGATGACCATCCTGGTCCGCCTAGTCGCTTCGCCGCACTGGGTTTGAGCCGCTCCGTGAGCGAGGCAGTCGGTGCAGTCTTGGAGGGAGCTTCCTCCAAGCCGACGCCGACACAGCGAGTGGCAATCCCTCAAATTCTGCGAGCCTTATCCGAAGCGGCGAGGAGAGGGAGGGTTCAAAGTCGCGGATTCAACGGACTTGCGGTGGACCGCTTGGTGGCTGTGCGCTCCCAGACAGGAAGCGGCAAAACGCTGGCTTACCTGCTGCCGCTCATGCAGGTGCTAAAGGAGCAGGAAACAGCGGCTGCTGCAGCTCACCGCGGCGTGTCGGGGGAGGGCCCCTTCAGGAGTCTGATGGACCTCGACGGGGCCCCTGCAGCGGCGGATGCAGGGGAAGACTTGGGCATGCAGCACGGCTTGGGCATGCAGCACGACTTGGGCATGCAGCACGGCTTGGGCATGCAGCACGACTTGGGCATGCAGCACGACTTGGGCATGCAGCACGACTTGGGCATGCAGCACGGGGAGTTTTTTTCCCCACAGGGCCCACGTGCGCTCGTTGTTTGCCCTTCGAGGCCGCTCGCCTCTCAAGTGGCTTCTGCGGCTGCAGCTCTCGCGAAGAGCATCAGGCTGTCAGTCAGTTGCGCCACGGGAGGAGTCGGGGTGGGAGCGCAGCGTCGGTCCTTGCTGCAGCGTCCTCCGGATATCCTGATTGGCACGCCCGATCGTCTCTTGCGGCTGACGCGCCGCTCTCCTGGCGAGGAGGGAGAACCGGGGACGAGAGGACGGAGAGGTGGCGGCGCCTGCAGAGCAGCGGTGGGAAGGCTTCCCAGCCTCGCGAATGTGCAGTTCTGTGTCTTGGACGAGGCGGATGTTCTGTGGTCTGGCGGCTTCAAAGAGGATCTCCAGAGGCTGCTGACGCGCTCTGGATTCGTGCGCCTAGGATCTCCTCAGCACCCCCAACTGCAGGGAGAAGCAAGGGGACGGCTTCGAGTGCTGCTGACCTGCACCGCGACACCTGATAGTGGGGTCGAAGAGAGCCTTCGTGCCTTGTTGCAGCTAGCGCCGCAGAGGGTGCTCTCAGTCTCGGGGGGCCCCTCCTTCCCCCCCCAGCGTCAGTTGCGGCACGAGATGATGCAAGTGCTCGGCGCAGACCGCTTCTTGCTGCTCCTCGAACAACTCAAGATCCATCCAGACCTCCGAGGCAAGAAGAAGGTGCTGGTCTTCTGCAACACAGTGGACAGTTGTCGTGCCTGCTGCCACCATCTGCAGGCTGCCGGCCTTCCTGCAGAGGTATTTCCCGATAGTTGAGCTAAGCAGTGGACCCTCTGCAGTTTTGGCTGCCGGGAGTCTGCTTCTCTGTGGGCATCAGCCTTGCTAGTCTGCCTGTCTGTACGGCATCAGAGGGTGGGGTGTCGCGTGGAGGCGAAGCGGCGAAGGCTGCACACTGCGGTAAGCGCTTTCTCCGCCATCGTTCCTCTTGCGTGTGGACTGCAGGGCTATGACGGCTCTTTGCCCGCGAGTATCCGCGAGAGGAGTCTCCGTGCCTTCCAAGGAGGAAGCGGTCAAAGGATTTTGGTGGCAACGGATGCCGTCGCACGAGGGCTGCACATCGGGGGAGTGGAGGCTGTTGTGAATGCGGACTTCCCCCTCACGGCAGTTGAGTACCTTCACAGGTGACGCTCTAGCGGCTATCCCGGAGGTAGAAAGCTACGTACTCACGCACGCAGCTTTTTTACTCGGCACAAAAGTACATGGCCAGCCGGTGCTGCTACTGCTTGTTGCTCCAAAGGAGGTCGCTTGAAGACAAACCTTCGTAAGCAGACAATAACGTTGCGTGTGGATATATAGGGCTGGAAGGACTGGCCGGCTGGGCTCCAATGGATTTGTATTTTCCCTCGTCGCTAAGCGCGACGCAGCAGTTGCATCAGCCGTCCGAGCATCCCTATCGACAGGCGTTTCTATTGATGAAGTTGATGAATGCAAGCCCAGCTATAAGAAGTCGAGTAGACAGCGAAGTAAGCCCCTTCAACGCAGTAACTGGGGTGGCCTCCCTCGGTAGACTGCTCTTGCGGTCTTCTATTTCAAGACTGATGCAGCACTCGAGTTCATTGGCGTAGTGGTCCTGTTTACATGAGTACCCTGCAGTATCATTTAAGTCGGCCCCCCACCCCCTCAACAAGGGAATGTTGCCGAACAGTTAGCCTACACCCAGCCTCCACAGGCTCTTGTGTTTGCATGTTCTCTGCTCACTAATAGATAATGTAAATCTGCCAACGCCGGTGTCCAAGGCAAGACGAGCAGGCTGGAAGCCCCCGCGGTAGGCACCATACTGGCACAATTAAACTACATGGACCACTATTATCCTGTCTAGCCAAGACTTCTTACGTTGTTTTTATTTCCATGCACACGCATTCATACGTGCGCAGTTTTGACTGGGTGGCTCATGGGGATGATACGCAGGCTACGGGCCTGTATAAACAAACTATAACGTATTGACTCCCCAAAATCTCAAAGGCCTCGTGCTTCCAATGCTTTGCAGGCCTAGGGAACAGCATGTTTCGCACAAGGAGAGGGAACGAACACGCAAAAGTGGAAGGCGCCAAGGAGCCAAGGGCCCTCAGAAGAGCAAAAAGTCCGGTGTTGCTGTTGCAACCAGGACGATTCGGAAAAAAATGTAATGAAGTAGTCACGTGCGTGCTTGCCTGTCTAGTGCAGGATATTCTGGACTTTGCACTACACTTGAAATTTTTTCACCAGCTGCACTCACGTCACCTCCATTGACGGTGGCAAGCTGTAGTCTAAACATGAGGCCTATAGTGCTGGATTTTCTCTTTCTCACCACTTTCCCTAGTTGTATTTTCATAATGGAAAAAGTAGTCTGGGGCCAGCTGACGCAGTGCACACAAAGTAAAATAAACAGACTATTGGGCGGAATGGCGCAGTAAATGCAATATTTCTTAGAAATCTTGCAGGTTTCAATTTGTCTTCGTGTGGAGTGGGCACTTCATAACCGAGCATGAGGATGGGTTTCAGGACAGCAAAAGGACGCTACAAATACTTGTGAAACGCAAACATGTAGGGCCTCTCTCAGTCAAGCAGTGCTCCAGTGCATTCGTGTAATATTTCAAGGAATTTGCGTGGCGCAGTGCAGCGAAAGCCCCCTAGCGGCGTGTGTTTTGTTCATGGTAACGAATGGACTTGCATGGCACTGGAGGACGGAACACGGGCGCACCAGCTCTTTGCACATGCATTCATGGGTTAGCACGTGCATAAGGACTTGATAGGAAGAACAGTAAAAGTATCTTGAAGTGTTCGCGATATGTATTGCAGAGGGCGGCGAAGTGGGGCACCGGTGATAGCTCAGTTGGTAGAGCGGCAGACTGTAGATGCTGCGGTTATCTGTTGGTCCCTGGTTCGATTCCGGGTCACCGGATTTTTGACCTTTTGCACAGTTTCGGGCTGTTTTCATTCGAGTTATTGAATTTTGGTGACCAAAAGCTCTTGCTGGGATGAAGGGGCATACCAACTGTGGGGTGAGCGATGATAGGGAGGGCGCTTGGCGTTCTCTTCCTTCTTACCATCTTCGTTTTAATTTCTGTCGGGCAGATCCAGACTCTATTTTGGATGACATCATCCGTTGTTACGTGCTTTGCATCTTAGAAGCACATCCATCTGTGGACGTACATTCAGCCTTGCACCGACTGAAGCTACTGTAACCGGCTGGGTTGCACCAATAGCATGGGCAAGAAAACACTAAATTTACTGACAATGAGTTTCTGCTGTGTTGTATAATACGTATTTATCGCCGAATCAGTGCTCATATAAGCTGGGAACTACTGCGCTACACTTTGTCTTGTTGAGTTGGACGATCGTGCACATTACAGATTCACCTTCAAACTACCAAGAAATTTCCTCTCAGTGCATCGTATTTGCAGAAAATATCACATTCTATGCTTATTTCCCTGTTGATAAGCATTCTTCTGTGCTCCTGATCATGATGGATGATCAGAGGTACTCGTGCACTGGTGACACGGGCAGCCTTATATGTTTGAGTCACTCCAGAATGCCTCGCCGCAATTTCAGGTGGATTATCCAAGCAGCCAAGTAAAGCGGTGTCACTGTTAAATAGTTCGGTCTTACCGCTTTTTTGTTTTATTGAGGCACATCTACGGAAAGGAACGCTGACAGAACAATACCAGTTGCAGGTGCTCAGACTCAAGACCGCCGCACCCTCGTAATTGCTGAAATTATTTACTGGCCTAAAACCATTGGAATGCACTAAATTTTTCTTTTCGATGCATGGGAAAATATCGCTGCGAAGATTTTCAGTGCATCAAATTGAAATCTGCGGAACCAGGCTGCGTGACTATTAAACTGCTCACCCGGACTCCTGTACAGCTTCAGCTGGATGAAATCATTGCGTATCTGTAGCAATGCCAGTTTCATAGTAGAATCTGTGATAATTTGTGTGTTTTGCTCTACACATGTAGGTAACACTGGTCAGAATTGCTTCCGAATGCTGTAAAAGATCATCGATAGATATGCCGTTTGAAACCAGACAAAGGGACAGCATGACATTTGACCCCGAAACTGTATCTAATTTGTTAGGTATGGCTATCATAAAGATTGTTTAGTAAGCTTAAAGCTGCACCCTTCGCATACACGCGTGGAACAGCTCATATTTGAATTGTAACACTCCCGTGCTCAAGATCTATTCCAGGCCAAGGCCAACAGCGTTAGAACCATAAAGAAATCATTATGGGGCTGATTGATCTTAAATATACCAATTTAGTGGGTACTTTTCTGCACAGCACACACCAGTGGACTAATACTGAGCTGCAACCCCAAAGATGCTGCGTGCCCAGCTGCACTTTAGTGGCTTCAAAACTACTAGTTTTGTTAGATTAGAAACAATTACTGGAGAACTGACTAATTATTGGCTCTATTTGCTTACTTTTGCAGAGTTCTGTTAGCTTTATGCAAGGAAACGCAATCCTGTATACTTGTTCGCTAGATGCTATGTGCAACTAGCTGTGAATGCTCGGAATGCTTGCAGGGTGCAGCAACACGCAGCCTGCCTGTACTACTTCACTGACATCTCAGAATTAACGGGAACCGACAGGGAAATGCGGGCGATTTTCGGAAAACACAATAATTTGCGATGAACGCTGTATTGTTGGGATGTAGATGCTTCTTCACAGAGTCATTCAAAGAAGCAATAGACTCATATTACGCTCTTTTTCTTAATAATATCAGGTACTCTGTTGTTTCTGGACGCCATACCCGCCGACTGTTTAATCACTTGGTCGCTGGCCACTCTGTGACACCTGACGTGACACCTCGGCTACAGCCGAGATTAATTACTGGTAAAGCAGATATCCCTCTACGCTGAGGCGTTGGCGACCAAAATTTCCTGTTCGTTGAAATATAAAAGTGCTGATATATGCCCAGCGCATGCTGTTGAGATTATTTCGGCACAATCCGACGATTCAGGTCCTGGATGACGGCTTGCACTGCAGCACTCCCAGCAGGTGGACGGTGTGCTCGGCAAGAATACGACCAGCAATTCATGGGCATTCTCTTTTGCAAGCGTGCCACAAGAAGCACTCGCTTTTTCTCATCTGAGGGATACTAAGGTAGCTGCATCTCCAACTGGCAGATGAAAGCTTCAAGTACTTTCTGCCGTCATACTTTTCTGCACGGCATAAGCTCATCGACGCATCCCCAAATCATTTCGTCAGCCGATCGCTTATATCTTTGTGCAAGATGTAGAGATACTGAGTCTACGTCGGTTTATAAGCAAGCCTTTGCAGCCCGACGAGGGCCACCGCGTTGTTGCCATCGCCAGAGAGCCTTTTTCCCAGCTTTTTGCCAACGAAAATCATATTATTTGTATGCCATATCGTCTTGCCTAAAACAGCCAACTTTTGTAAGGATCTCCGATACCCCACTGCATTTACAGCGACTAGACGAGCAGTGACCAGCTGCATAAAGACATGTGTTGCAAACAACTGTAACGCCCCATCTCAAGTCTCCATAGGGAAATACTGGAGCACACTTGATACGGACTTGATACAACGCTATTTTTTGTCTCTCCGAATTCGCCTCCTGCTTTCCACTACTCGTGTGTCCAGACTTTCCGCCCTGAAAGCTGAGGTGTACGTAGCTGCGCCCCTTATGCACTCCTAACATTGGGTGCTGGATGCAAATAGCATCTAGCACCCGAACACAGCATTGTGGTTTTTGTATTGAGCAACCACCACTATGCAATAAAATATATGTTAGCAGACAAAACAGCGAGTACTGTAGTCGAACATGCCCAATTGTAGCTGAGCCAGCTACAGTACGGGTACGGACTGCTTTGTGTTAATTTTCACCAGTTTTATTTCCTGCTAGCAACTGAGCATCCGTAGTTTCTCTCATCTTGCTCGCACAAATCTGAGAAACGCACCATATGGCAATAGCAGGCGGTGATTTTTATTAATGAGACAATCTATAACTTCTTGGAAATGCGAATTCAGGGAAATGACGGGTTTCCTAAACATCATTGACCCATCCCAGCATCCATCTGCACGGCTCACTTCCGTGTGTAATGGCTCACATACTCATCCTTTTCGCGATCCATCCATTTGTAGTCACAGACACCGAGGCTCAGCGTATTTTGAAGCAGTGACTTGGCTTATAAGAAAGCTCTTTTCCTAAAAGCGCAACCTTTTTACTGAGAGCACGTATCTTCTCGGTGTTTATATTCTTTTGAGTGTGCAGGTGCTCCCTAGCGCGCTGGAGCGATAGAAACCACTGCTGCAAACAGTCATTTCTCCAAGCATTTGGTTGACATCTGTACCCTTCTGGAGCTCCGTGGTCAACGTTCAATAGCTACGTTGACATATAGGCGCGAGTTGCTGAGGTCGAATACCCACAATAAAAAGCCAGGGTCGATAAAGTGGTTAGTCAGAAGAAACGTTGATAAGCCACCTATAAGGCATGAAGCTTAGGTTGCGAACCAGCTCCCACGGTATTGCTAGCCGCCCTTGACCTGGCTAATCAAGGGATGTGGTAAAGAAGTACCGACAAAAGTAGCTTCAGAACAAACATTCCACTTGAACTGGCCTTCAATATCTTGCCTTGAAAGTTAAAGTACTTGCAGTTGCACGCTTAGCTCACAAGACTCCTGTTTCTCAAGCATTTGCTGTTTAGCTATAATGAATTGTTCCGGGTCCAATACAACAATGAGTTAGCCCATGGTCAATACCAGATAATGTGAAAGCTACTCTCTATATAATTTGAATTCGATTTCTTTGTGCCTGTTAGTAAAAAAAACCCAGGGAGATGGATTGAATTGAAGCCCTTCAGAAGAAAGACAGGGGTGCACATTTTGGCTGCCTGTTCTTACCACGTGGAAAAGTTTAAAATCCAACACCACTTGAGCAGTAATACCACCGTACGGTTAGTTAAATTAGGCCTCAGAGCCACCAATAATTCTTTTACTGTAGCAAATCTATTAAGCTGTGTGGCGTTGCTTTCGCATTAAGGACACTTGTTCAATTTAAACAAGCTAACTACTTTTGGAAGAATGCATTCACTGAAGAAGCCGAGAGGACTTTGTGTCGTGTCTCAATGTTGGCTTCCGGACTTGCTGAATTCTTATACTACATAATAGAGCAACAAAAAACATCACGTTTTTTAAAATAGCTAATAATTAGCGTTACTGTGCTAAGTGGGGCTTCAGTAATTTGTAGCAAAAACATATTGTATTATCCTTGCGGTAACTGTGCAATGTATGTCTGCATACGCTGTGGGACTAAAAGGAGTAGACGTAGGTACAAGACATGTACCACCTTTATTCTTAGGCTGGTGTCGCCTGTGTGCTAGTTAATTTCAGTCTCTCATGGAGAATAGGATTAGTTTTACGTCATTCAGCCACAGCTTCAATTGTGTGCTGAAGTACAATTCGGGCAATTAGTTTAACTAAACACTTATAGAGCTTTGCCCTAACTTAAGTTTCCTCTTCATTATATCTTTTTACTCTTTTGTTTTCTGTACGCTTTCAATTTCCCTTGCTGATTCAGCCGATTAATTCATGCAATTTCGCTATTCTTTGCAACATGCTTCGAATTTTTCTATGAAGAATCCAGTACTATATTCTGTGGAATAACCAATGCCTGTACATCCCCCATCTCCTGTATTAATTCGTTTTACAGCTTCAAAAATACGCGAGAACACCGCATGATGAGCACGCGGTCAGCATATTGCCGCATTTGATGGAATCTGCCCCTTGAAAAGCAGCAATACCTTAGCGCAAGAGAAATGAGAAAAAGACCTTGCTGGTGAACGTTGACGGAAATCGTGACGTGCACGGTGCCAGCCTGAAGTGCTGTTTTTAAGATAGCGTATTGTAGGCAATGTTTTAGCGAAGTAAGCAAAACACTTCTCTTCAATACTTGGGGTATTTGAGACCCTTTTACCGGATATTCTGTAATTATGAGATGGAGCGTATTGCAGCACCATCTCTGTAATCCCTCGTATTGCTCAGATCGATACTACCTCTGCTTTCTCTTCGTAAGCCCAATCGGGCAGAACACGGTATCTTTGCTTTGTACTCCTCTGCTCGCAACAGAAGGCGCTGTCACTTGGTTGCCTTGCCCCGGAGAGCCGTTATTAGTGCCCCGCTGGAAGAACGTAGAAGTTCTTCCGCCTTATTGTCAGAGAATGACCAATGGATATGTGCAATAGAGGTGATCGTTGTGTCTCGCCGCCTACGCTTGGAAGTGCTAAACTTTGTGATATGTATAGAAATGGCCAAATATGAAAGTGAGCTTCCAATCATATTCCTAGATCGCAAGTGAGAAGCCCTCGATACGCTTAATCTGCTACTACACCGTTGCAAGAGTAGCGTCAACCATCAGGAATTGAATTGCTTGCCTGTGTACAATCAGTGGCTCTCAATACAGACGACCGAACACGGCGCTACAGAGAATTCTAGGCTTGACCAAACCAAGCCAGCCCTTGTATCCGCCGTCTGAGTTACTTGCTTTCCAGGTTGCGAATGTACGGTCGCTGCCGCCTCAGTGCATTCTCGCAAAGCTGCTAGTCAGTCTTTGAGTTGAAATGTGTTCAGTGGATTTCTTCGGTGCTTGGCAACGTACTAGCATGCTTTCAATACATGGCCGATTCTGGATACTGCTACTAGTTCCACTGCGGCCGCTCTGACTTGAAGCGAAATAAACGCTACACTGGAGGGTTGTCCCTGCAGAACCCAGAAGCCGATCCATTGCAACAACTATTTTGCTATTCTGGCCTCGAGAGCGCGTAGCAGCGTGGACAGTGAATTCGTTGTAACCTACCGCAAACGCTCTTCAATACAACGGATTTTCGCCATTCTCTGAGATTTGTCTTTGCACGCCAATCTCGTAGATACACGTGGTGGGAAGCACAGGTGAAGAACACGGGAAGTGAAGTAGTGAAACCGGATGAAGAACGCTCGTTTCACACTAAGAACCCTGCCGTGGCAGTGAAGGGGAACTAATTGGCACTATGGCTTGGGGTCTCGAAATGAAATGTAGAGATGGGTACAAAACACAATAAACAGATAGTAAGGCCAAAGCGACGGATGGTGAAGCGTAAAAAACTTTCATACTGAAAGGTGGAGGGGTACCACTGTCTGCCCTGTAAGCGCACTATCCGCACGCACGTTAGAGCCACTGGATATACCAGCACCTTTGGATTGGCTTTCGGTGCTGCCCATTTATCCGTCTCCCTAAGTGGCGTCCCCAATCTTCACAGCCACCATATGGCGCACACCGTCCACTCACGGGCTACTGTTGTTGCAAGGCACGTTTTCGTTGACGTGGAACCCTCCGGAAAGCTCTTGCTGCGTAAGGCCTGGTCCGCCTTTGGTGCCTATTACACCAGTCGTATCCGGTCCTGAGCTATAGGGTTGGTCAAGGTCAAAATTATAACCCGAAGCATCTCCGTCTTCTTCAGCTTCGAAAAGGCCGGCTACCTCCAGCTGCTCCCCAGGGGATTCCAACGAGTCCACACAAGCACCAACCTGGGGAACGTCAGCTGGGCATTCTCCTCTAGGGGCTCCTGCGCTGTCAGTGACTGCCTCTGGTGCCAATGCAGTTGCAGGCAATCCTTCTGCAGCACTCCCTGCGTCGCAGGGAAGGGTGTCACTTCTTCTTTGAAAGGCCTCTGATTCCTCGTAGTCACAAATAGCGGGAGAGGGGCCCAATGCATCTTCAGCTACAGCTTCGCTCCCGGTGCTGCCCTTCACACCAGCTCGTACCGTACCCGGGATGCTGCACGGACTGTTTGAGAAAGCTGGTGATCCCATCAAATGATCTTTCCCATTTTCTCCAGCAAGAGCTGATTCAGCCGTATTCATGACTGCTGCAGCCAGCGGGTGTTGCACTACACTCTGCTTCTCTACTTCGTTGATAAGATGTGCGGCAGACTTCTTACGCTTGCGAGAATCTCTTTCGTGAGTCTCTTTCTCCAAAGTTTGCTTGCGCTTTTTAGTGTTTTGCTTTTTAGTGGCTTTTTTCTGTTTAGCGGTTTGCTCAACTAACTCAACTGGTACCGACATACACTCCTGTTCCCGGTGCTGTTGCAGGGGCTGCAGCTGCAGTTGCCCTTCACCTTGCTGCCTTCCCTCTTCGTGGCCATGTGTGACACCGCAAGATGCATTCGCACTTGGGGCCTCCACGTCGGCGCATGCTTGTTCAAGGCTCACGGTTGGCAGCCGTTTGTAATTGCGGCGTTTGCCAGTCGCTCTCTGCGGTCCTTCTGTGAGCTCACCTTGGTGCAGGGAGGGAGTGGCTCCTGCGCAACTCGGTGGCTGTGGCGTTCCCTTCTCGACTCTCTCCGCTTTGTCTAGCGGCACAGTGTCTATGCTTCGCCCCTTGGGCGCTTTCTCACCTCCGAATGCGTCAGAAGGCCCGTCTCCAGAGCAGATTTGCTGCGGCGGGGCTGACAGACTGAGAGCATATTTTTCCAATGGCAAGTACCGCCACGCTGCAATACAATCAAGTAGCCACTGTGTAGAGAACACATTAAGCTGGCCTTGGCCGTTTTTTGATGGAGCACAGAGCCCGCGCGCATGCCGACGGCGAAGTGTCTCCGCGTCAGCCAGTAGCCGGATTGCAGCAGAGGCCTCGTCCGCCAGGGAACCCCCAGCAGCGATAACCTGAGAAACGCCTAGTCGAACAAATACTCCCTTTTCCACTCTTGTGAACCCGCAACAGAAGGGGTGTATAAAGGAGGGAGGTAAGTGACAATAAAGGGGGAGGATGTGAGTTGCACATGTAGGGGCACTCACGGAATTACCCACCAGAGACTGCAGCTGATGCTTCGATAGCCCGGCGTCGTTGTAGGGGCCCTCAATGGAAATACGGACACCCCTAAGGAGCCAATTAGACTTGCCGCGTAATTCAACAGAAGGGAAATCATCCCGCTGGTAGTGCATGGGGTCTGGCCACGCCTGCAGCAGCCAGACGAGCATCGTAGGTTTTGGTGCTGGAGCCGTAGCAGTGGTAGAAGCAGTAGCAGTGGGATGAGTGTCTGTGGCGGTAGTCCTTCTGGAAAGTGAGGAATAAGCAGTACAAAGCTTGCTCCGCACTTGCCAATTTTACGATACCATGGGAATGGACGCCCTCACTTTCTGCCTCTTGGCTTCCTTCAAGAAGTCTTCCTTCAGAAGCATCGAGTTACTCGCCATTGCGAAATACAGTTTCACTGTGGGCCGCTATGACGCAACAGAGGAACCATGTAGCAGTAAATGATGAGCAGTGAGAAAGCATTCCCAGAATTCAGGGTTGGGAAGCAGGCAGGGGAGCATTTCGAAAAATTATAAGAAACACCGCCATGCACCACGGTAAGAAAGCTCAAAATAATTCGAAGACACGGACATGTTTCTGGGAACGCGATGGAATATACCGGTGCGAACCTTCCCTCCTTACCATTAGTCCATTGC
Organism: Cyclospora cayetanensis; assembly: GCF_002999335.1. Lineage (NCBI taxonomy): Eukaryota > Apicomplexa > Conoidasida > Eucoccidiorida > Eimeriidae > Cyclospora > Cyclospora cayetanensis. Next base: position 135,959 of record NW_020312325.1, on the reverse strand, counting down.
TACAAATTAGATGTGTGACCTTCTCAGGGGCTTGTGGCCTCCACTCGAAGGTGGTAGGGGTCGATCCCACGGGCCCAAGTCGTCGTACAAGTGCCGGCAGTTCGACCTGGACGCCTGCTCCTTCTGGGAAGCCAGTCGTGGAGATGAGCAGCTGGACGGTGCACAAAGAAGCACGGCGCGCATCGAAGGCTAAAGGCAAAGCAAGTGAGTGGACTTCAGCTGTTTTGCAGTGGTTTTAGTGCACTAATGAAGTGCAGTCTTCACAGCAAGGTCTGCTCACCTGCTTGCTCTTCCTGGCAAGTTGCCGCGCAACACTTTCATCGAATTGGCGTTTAAGGGCAATAACAGAGGAAGCCCAAGACATCACTCTTGTCCTGATGCTCATGCGAGGTTTCTCCGCAATGTGTGGAGCCTCCTGATGCCGTTCCTGCGGCATGTCTGACCGCTGACGTGGTTGGCGAACTCCGTGCGTCTGGTTTTTGACGATAGCAACCTTGCAATTTTCTTTATGCTTGCGCTGCTTCTTTTGCTTCTTAGCTGCTCGGATGTCTGCGCGCTCCTCTTGCAGAGCATTTTGCTCTGCTGAGTTGTGCTGGACTCCTGCCAAGGTAAGCGCTGCAGCTCTCTCAGCAGCCGCGGGAGATGCTGGTGCAGCTGCTAAGCACGGATCAGCAGCAGTGGCAACATGATGAGGCCTCTTGAGCCCGGATACTCGAGGGGCCTGAAGGCCTCTCGAAATGGATGCCTTCTTGGGTTTGATGGGCGCAGCTGCCGCCTCTGCCTTCTCGTTCTCGGTGCGTTTCTTCTTAGTTGCAAGGTCAGCTGCTGCTGAAGCTTCGGTGGCTGTACTAGCTGCCTGACACCGCTGCTCTTGCAGCTGTTCTGATTCGCTGGAAGCCTCTGATACCTTTTTAAGAGCTGTCAAGAAGGCTTCCAGACGTTTACCCTGCTCCGGCTTGGTCAGGGACAGACTTGACGCAAAGTTTTGAGGCTGCATGGCCAAGAGGGTTCCCCCGTCTACCTGCACAATGAATGCGTTGCAACATTCACGCCAGTTGGAAACTACTACGGCAATGCAACCATGCGTAATTGGGATTAGAAGCACTTTCAAGGCGACCTGGAAGCTCGATACACGTAGGGAAAACACTTGAACAGGGAACTGCATCGGTCGGCACACGCACTTCTTGCAGTTTTACGGCGACCACTGCCTCGCCAAGATTTGGGTCCAGCTTCAGGATACGCGCCACTCCTGCATAATCCATTTGGCGAAACCCTGTGAAAATTCGCACAGGAGAAAAGGAGAGGTGCTAACGATCTTATCACATGTAGACCATGGGATCCGTATAGAATGGCTGGATTCCTGGACTATGGTAATGAGGAATAGTGGAGAGCGGGGATCCGCATCTGCAGGATGATGAGCAATGTTGAAAAGCGCTTGAAAAAAGAAGTGTACTCATGTACATGTGGACAGAAGGCTAACGACAAAGGCCGAAGAATCCGAGGCGAAGAGATACACACCTAGGGCATCTTACCCTGCAGATCGGCGACCAAGATGGAGCCATCTGCAACGGCTCGCCGCAGAAGAGCTTCTGCTTTTTGCCTCATGCCGTAAGCTAGTAGAAAACTTAGATTCGGGGGGCCCAAGTTTCTTAGAAGCGTTCAACGTCCAGACACGATCTGGGCACTTTTTTCTCCATGAGCCAAAGCTCTCGCAAGCTTAAGGCAGAGTTTTGTCAAAATGCCTTTAATGGCCGGACCATGCCATGGAAGGACCCCTGCCGTTGGGTGTCTAAAATAGAACCTGTTGACTGGCGCCCGAGAAGCCAGAAAAGATATTCAACATCACTGAGACGTCCTGTAATATCATGAGGCAGAGGGAAATGCGCTTTTGCTCGGGGATGATCCTCCAATCACAGCGACCAGAGGTCTCACCCACCAGCCCCAAACCATCGTTCCTCACAGTCACAGCTTGTAGCCAAAGACAAAATCATGTTGTATGCTTACGGCGAAAGTGTAAAGTAATTTACCACTCAAAGCCTTCTTACTGCCTCGACTGTCCAAGGGGTGGTGACAAAGATCTTGAGCAGTCAGCTAGTCGAGCAGCATCCTCGGACACGTTCGAGAGGCTGTAGCAGACAATGATACCGCAGCTGACGAAAACAAGTCTTAAGGCAGAAGCCTAAAATTTGCTGTTAGTGAATACGATTGAAAAGTGCTTATGTGTATGACTGCCTCTTTATCATGTGGATCCAAGGTGCGTGCCAATGTTTGTAATTGGTTGTGTCAACTACTCTGAACAATTCGCAGGGCGAAGCCATTTGCACATTGATTGCTCCTCTTCTGCTTCATCTCGTCAACAATAGACCGTATGACAATGCGGTGGGGACATTCCCAGCATCTCTCTTTGTAGAGGCTCCACGGGAGCCCGGATATGGCGGCAAATCCAATGTTAAATTTGAGGTTTCCGTAGGGCCACACTAACTCCAAAATTCAATCCAGGCTACATAAAGAGGCTTTAAGCGCTTTTTAAACGGCTTCCTTTGTTCCCTGCCCGCACTTTTCGGTGTTCTTACACGAGCGGGAAAAGAATCCTGGGTTGTGTGTTTTGTAGCACCCGAAGTTACACTTGGAAGATTTTTTTTGCAACAGTCCTCCTAGATTAAGAATTAGTAAGGAACTAACTAATATTGTTCTGTTCGCGTGCCTTATTTATTGCAAAATAGCTTTAGCTTGAAACAACAAGGCGAAATGTTGGATGCTTGCTCACAGGAGGTCAGGTGCGACTACGTGTGAATGCACGTAGCACTTACAGCATGCATCTAGGCGCATTATGGGTCTACCTCTCCCCTCATGTTAAAAATCCTGAGAGGCGCTTAGAGGCGAATGAGGAAGCTTTTTTGAAAACCATTTTATAACTTCTTAATAAGTCTGTACTTAGTCGGGATCTACGTACATCTACGGCTACACTATGGGAGAGCATTGAAGTTAAGAGCATTGCATGGCTTGGTGCAGGTGTTTCCCGCTTATCCACTGTCTGTATATAAAGTGGCATATGAAGGTGTCTTAAGCAATGTCTGATATGTGCCATTTCAATTGGTAGCTCGGTAATTTACCTTTGTTTTCAATAGGCAAAAACACAAGCACTTTGGTTTTGAAGTCGACAAAATGGCACGCCGCCTGTCAGGGCGGTAGAGGCCACCCTACAAACCCAGGCGAGCTCCATTTCTTCACAGCTGATAAAAAGTCACGAGCTGTAAGTGGATAAAATGTCTATCAACTCGTCGATGGCATTATGTCGAATACAAAAGTATAATTGCCTTCATTGCGGGCAAGAGCTCGAAAATTTCACATGCAGGGCGCAGATGTACACACAAGAGCTCGAAAATTTCACATGCCGGGCGCAGATGTACACAGTGTTTTAAAAATCCAGATGAAGAAAAAAAATGCTCATTGCACCATCTTTATTGAGAGAAGAATCAGGTACCACGACCTAATTACCCTCAATAGAAGCATGGCCGTTTCGTTGGGGGGGCTGTCTGAGGCTGCTTACGAGTGTGGGGGCTCTACTCATGCAAAGAACGAATTCTACCATCAGGAGCTACTGCGGTTCTCAGCCTTTTCACGGACCCTGACTCAGCACTGTATTCCCAGTCTCAATAAATGGCAAGGATTTGGAAAACTACTACAGCTTGAGCGGAGAAGGCTATCAATACATCGGCATCTCGAATAGTATGACACTCTCGTTCACAACAGCCATATTATATACGAATAGCTGCTTTATTGGTGGCCTACTTCAGATATAGCTAAAGTATCACGTCAGGTCGTCGCAGAATGGGCAGCAACTAAGCGAAAAAATAATCAGCTGCTGAGGCTTCCACAAACGATGACGTACTCGAGATTCCAGGAGTAAATGAGTGCTGCGCTTGCGCTTTTGAATGAGAAAGAAGAGCCAAGTCTAAACCTAGGACATGTGGATTTCGGGGCTATGTAAAGGAGCCCGAACCAACAGTCTGAAGTGAACTAGAAAATAAAGCCAGAGAAAACTTGCACCCGGAAGCAGCTTCAGACACTCTCCTACTGAACTCGCCCTTGCTCCTACTGTGGAACTGAGGTAGGTAACCCGAAGCCGCAAGCGCTTGCAACAAGCTACATAAGTTAAACAACGATACTAGGCCCCCACAGGCAGCTTGATGATCAAAGTAAGGGCATCAGCGAAACGGGAAGTCTCTTTCTCCCAGGCTGCGGCGCGGGGAAAGGGGCCCGCAGGCTACGGAGCGGCAGTCGGTAACCTACCACGAGTCATGTCTGCTCTGCGACAAGTTTTCATTTACGGTTAACAGTTGATAGTGTTACTTGACACTGGATATGAGGTGGACCTTTTATGCGGGGATACCGTGCAGGAGGACAGCTCTTTGCATGCTCAATCGTTAGGGCAGCCCTTAAAACGGGTATTCTGGATGCAACAAGGCGGATTATCAGGATCACGACAGTCAAATACTGATTTGGCTCGTTACTGGGTCCTATTTGCATGGACTGTTATATTGTATGTTGGAGCCCTCCACTATGACATGATCCAGGAACACCTTGGGTGATCCAATGAAAGGTACGCATGTTGCCACAGCTTCGCGCTGTGGATTCTGGCAAACCGAAAGCTCTCGGAAGAAGGAATACCAGCTCTTGGTTGCAACGCGCATTCCACATATGATAAGCAGGTAGAGTCGGTGCCTCAAAAATAACTGTTCATGTGAGTTGCTCACCAAAGTAGTAAGGCGCGGCATTTCTGCTTAGGGATACCGTCTTGTTGGCATACAAAGGGCCCCTTACTAAGAATTCTGATAGGAATTTATTGAAAGGAACAGTAGGAATGTGCAGATATCAAGGTGTTCGTCGAGGAGCAAGATCACTGTCAAGCAGAAGTTCCTGATGCATGCTGTTGGCAAATTAATCGAAAGCTACAGTAGATAAACATTTTACTGAACACCGGAGTTCGCAAAAACTTTTCTTACAGCTTCCAGCCCAACTTAAGGGAAGGGGCAACAGGACGTCCCACACCCGCGATCGCAAAGGCGAGTATACCTGAATGACGTTATAACATGCTAATGCCCCAGCTGATCTGCACTTCAACTGGTGCGAGATGTTTAAGAGAGCCTTAGCGAAAGGTGGATGACGGTCATCATGGAAGATGTCCTAGCATATAATCAAAAATTGTAAGGGCAACTGCAGCACCCACCGCTCCCGTTTCAGCTGTCATCGAAAGGCAGTGGTATATGAGTGCATGCAGGACTTTATATGGATCCTTGAAAATCAAAAGGAATGAAGACGCGGCTTTAACCATTTAGTAATCGCAAGAATGCCGAGGGTTTTTATGGTCTTGCATTCAATTGCCGATATCTCATTGGTGCATTTGCTCGGATCACTGCTCTCATGACTAGTCTACTTGAGGACACGCAGCTTGTGACCTGAACAGAGAAGGCCAGTGCCACAGCAAGGAGGAGGCCTAGTAGACTCCTTAAAACTCTCTTTGTAGTCTTCCTAACCCATTGTGACGCCATGTCTTCCTAACCACCAATGCTAGTGAGCTATGGGTTGGTGCTATTCGCTTCAATATGCCACTGGCCCTCCGGAACAACAATCTATTGCTTTTTATAGATTGGCTATACCGACACCGAGCAGTGGTGCCTATTGGGGAATAATTAAGTTTGCGAGATAAGCAGGGCGTAAAATTTAACCGGCGTTGTGTATATGGGCGTCATCGTACTGTCCAGATAGGCCATCACTCTTCAACATACCTTAACCAATGTTTCAGAACTACGGTTACACTGGAGATGTTCGCTGGATTAGGCGCCCTGCAGCACGACTTTGGATTCTGGTAATAATGGCGGATGCATGGGTAGCAAAAGCGTGCGGTGCTCCGAAGTTTGCTAGAAAACGGTGGATCATCACAGACAACAGCGATACGGCTTCACAGAAGCCAACCGCTAGGACGTCGGGAGGACGCTCCGGCGATCACATTAATGTCTTTGAAATACGTCAGAGTAAAGTGGCAAAACTGAGAAGCACTATAACGTTAGTGAATCACTGCTGTGTCGAAGATCGCCTGCTATGCTTAAAAGAAAAGACGGTGACTCCGATGGCTGTGCACTCAAGCTTTGCTCCGCACTACCAGTATTCGCAAAATACATGATCTTGCTCGTTCGAGCCGTGTTTGGATTTACACTGCAGAGGAATAGCTCGCATGTCCTGCTGTAGGCCTGGGATGCGGGTCGCAACAGAGCCAAGGAATGTGCACTGTCCCGCCCAGATTATCAGCAGCTGAAGCCGTGCATTTTTCCTGAATCAGGCCATTTACAAGGCCCTCTAGTTTTGACTGATCCAGTCACCATGGATATATTGTTGAACTGCTGGAGGTCAGGGGTTAGAATAGCATCTACGTCGTCGTTGACAGACTCGGAAACATGCCCTTCTCATGCCTTGCTCTAGCTCTCTCAAGGCTTAGTAACTCGGCAAACTGTTCTTAATTCATTCTTGTATGATTCAGCGTTACACCAGGAGCATCATTAGGAATTTGTGGCTGACGTTCGTTAGTGCCTCTGGGCATGCTGTAATGACACGCCTCCACATTGGCACTGTGACCTATACCAACCACCCTGAGGCAGATGAACAGACTGAGCACATTCACCGCACTCTTCTTCGGCAGTATCCGCAGCTTGGTGCTCACACACATCCAATTGGTCGGCTTGTATATCTCCGTCGTGCTGATTGGTTTTATTATAAAGCAATACATTGGTCTACCGGTTGCTCTACTGCACCTCAGGTCTCCACAAGCCAGCCTCTCTCCGCTCCAGGCCTGGACGTGGTGTGGGGTCAGCAACATAATCCTAGGCAGCGGAACGATTTAAAGAACAGCTGGCCAGTGCACGTGGATGTATTTGTAAAGCTAAAGAAGAACAAATATGCAGATATTACGGGTCGGTTGTGTATTTTGAGGCTGAAGATTTGGTTCCGACGGACTAACACGCTTCAAGAGGTGCGCCAGAAAGTGATAAGACGAATAATTTTGAGTCTAGGTGGCTAGGACCATCTGCGATTCTTTCATAATTTAATGCACTTTTATTTGCCGGTTTCCCCGAAAGTGGGAGATTATCAAAAGTTCTCCAAGCTATTCGCGAACTCAACCATGCACGCAGGTATCCCATGGGGAGGCGGATGATCCACAGGTAGCCGTAGAAGTAGACAATCAACGAATTTCGAATTATCTGGAGACACTAGGCGGGAATGTTCCGTGGAATGATGTGGGGACGGTCAACCTTAGTGGCTGAATGAGAAACAGTTGCAAATGCCGCTGCCTGCGACAGAATTCGTGGGCGTGGTTGGGTGACAACCCTAGTTACCATGGATCGTGTTTTTTGCATTCCTTTGTCATATTCCTCCCCCAGAGGTTGTTCTGCTTGATAAAAGCTACTATATCCCTTGATTATTGCTCAGAAGGTAATCCTTTAGAATCATTCAATTGTTCTCTACACTCGAATCTATACGAAGGCAGTCTCGAGTGTGTCTTCCTCACTGTCTTCTCATGGGTTGTTTTGAAATAATCTGTGCTTCTTAATTAGCTGGACTGCAAACTTTGCTGTACGAGGCGGAGAGGCAAAGGTGAACTAATGTATATTCTGATCTCGTGGCAACAGGCTCACGCGCTTCAGTGCTAAGACGGTAGCGAGAGATAGATCCACTGCAGTTGTTTTGGTAGAACTTCATGGATTGTGTGCGTGGTTTCCATGGTCTCGGTTTCTTTTCTTCAGATCTACGCTCTCTGCCTTTCTCAACTCCATTGTTCTCCCTTTTTTGCCTGTCTGTGGAGTGGGCAAAGGGGAGGAACCCTTCCGCCGCTTTGCATCCAGTTACTCTCGATCTGCAATTACGGAATATGATTGAGTGTTTTTTGAAATGCAGAAGAGGATAAAATATAGTGGTATAAGCCACACTCGAATACTTTTTACAATAGCATTATAAAATGAAGAATTAGTCGAAAATTGGCCGTTGGCCTGTTTGTTTGTGTGCCGCTTTCATCGCCTAGCATTGTTAAATCAACACAAGCGGACGGAGCATTGTGTGCTAAATGCTAAATGAACGTAGCTGTGAACGCTCGGAGTGCTTGAAGGGTGCAGCTACGCTACCTCCATTGCCTTTTTCTCCGCATGCCCAAAATCTGAGACGCATGGGATAGAGGAAGCTCTTTAAAGAAACGGCTGATAACCTTTCATCAATTTGTATTCATTCTAGAGCTAAATTATTTCAATGGACTTTTTCCCGATGAATCCTTTTGCTCTGACGAGGTCCAAACCTAAATATAACGCGCTGTAGAAGAAAAACACACGCCCGCATCACCTAAAAGACTAATAGTGATTTTAAAAATATGTTTTATCGGGACGGATTGCCAATTAGTCAGCAATGAACTCATGTGCATGGCACTGACCACGATCCTGACCATCAGTCAAAGAGAGGGGCTGGTGAGTGCCACGTGGCGGGCCACGTGGCACTCAAATGGCTACCCAGTATGTTTGCATAGCAAAGAAGAACCCAGAGCTATCAGCTAAAAACAGATTGCTTAACAAATCATTGATGCTTGTTTGTTTTCCCAGCTTTGTTGGATGCATGCGGGCTGGGGCCACCGAATTAGTATACATGTAAAGCTGCGCCTACCGTTTTATGTATTTGCTGTGCCTTGATGCACCATAATTTTTTTTGCTTGCTCTGAATTCATGCAAGGCTTCTTCAAGCCGTTTAGGGCTGGTGTATAGGGCCTGGCACCGAGGGACCACCGTTGAGCCCGAACCCTACTGCTGGGAAGGCTTCGACTTCTCATGAAGCCCACCCCACAGCTGCACACTTTCATCGTTTCTAAATATGGGCTATACATTCAATATATTATCTCAGCCTACAGTTCGGTGTGTACTCATATCACCAGCGTAACGCCTGCGGAGAACATCTGCGGTGTTCGTAGACCGGCAACAGGCATTAGAAGTATTCACTCGGGAAAGTGAAATTTTACTTGCAGACACTATGAATTCTCGAACACGCGCAGGGAGGGGTCTGGCGGCTGGTCATTCTGCAAGCAGCGAGCAAGGAAGGCGGTGGAACGCGCGCTCCGTGAGTCATGACTTAGCTCAGAGAGCCCCAACATCTACTATCTTTTACTCCAGGCAGCCCGAGCCAAAAAAGGAATGGTCGCTTTATCCTTCTCCATCTGCGGAGGCTGCTGTAGCTGATGTTGGGGAAGGGCGTCTTGGAGACGCTGTTAGCGGTGCCTTGCAGGACGAAGTCTTGGAATGCTTCAGCTTCTTTGACACAGACGGCGACGGGCTAGTTCTTGTTACTGAAGTAGCCACAATGCTTCGAAGCTTGGGGTTTGTGGTGCTTGTGGAGCAAGCCAGGGCATTTGAGATGGAGATGCGCCGTCAAAAAGTGACTACGGTGAACTGTCGAACTTTTTCTTGGATCGCCAACAAGGGCTTTCCTAGGAGAGCGGACCCCGTTGACGTTCTTGCTGCCTTCAACCTCCTGGATCGAGAGAAGAAGGGAGCTGTCAATGTTGAGGAATTGCGTCATCTCTTGACCACTGTTGGAGACCCTCTTAGTGAGGAGGACTGGCAAAAACTGCTGAAAATAACCTTTACTACACGCGCATGTGCAACACCCATCTCCATGAAAAGTGGAACCTTCATGAAGCTAATTTGCTCCTTAGACGAGGGCGAAAGTGAGTGGGCTGCAGCCGCCGCCCTACTGCAATCACGCAGAGCTGGGAATCAATCGTTGTTGTAAGATGCAAACCAGAGAGGACTTCTCATGGCTCGCAAGCGGTAGCCGCCTTAGTCATAGCCTTTTGACGACGACCATCCAGTTTACTAGGAGCTACGATGTGTTTTCCCGTCTGCCTTTGTGATGGAGTGAAGGGCCGGATACAGGGTGGGGCTGCTATGCTTGCGAACTCAACGGAAACGTTGCGCTCTTGCTTTTTCGTTTTGAATGTTCTTCGGTGCCCTTCACAGCCTCGAAGGCTACTGTGCACAAACTTGGCTGTAAGCAGAGTGCTTGCCTCTGATTTTTTAATTTTATCCAAGTTTTAATAGAGTCACTCTGCCCACTGACAGAAATTACGTATATACCGACGAAATGGGGCAGGTAGAGAGAACGACAGACACAGGAAAACTCTTTTTGGTAAGTTGACATACTAAGAAATACCGTCGCATATCTTCCCGCTGAGACGACAGTGAAAGCCTGCTAGTTAATAGATCTTTGGATTATCCTTAAAGACCAAACGAGCGATGACTCTACATAAACGTAACGGCGTTCCGTTAAACTGCATTTACGTAGTAGCCCAAATTGTGCAATATCAGAAAAGATTAAGCTTTAAAAGTCTTTAAAACCTCTTGCTGCCGAGGGTCAGCGGGCCTTCGCAAGCTGTGGCCTTGTAATGAGACACTGCAAAGTACCACACAGTGGGCAACACATGCTGCCTCTACTGCTCCACGCAAGACATGCTAGAATAAAGAGCCATCAAATTTGAAAGGTTGCAGACATTCACTTGCGATGTATCATGCTAAAATTTGAGTTTCGGCACAGCCATTGTTTCAAGACGTGACTGGCGACCCTGACATCAGGCGTCGTCCGAATTCTTATATCAGCCCGATCTGCAAGAATTCATCCAACACAGGAAGGTGTGGTGCCTGTGACAGCAGACCTGTACTGTTTTGCATACTTGTGTAATGCCCAAGGATAGCAGTGTGCTGCGGGTTGGCAGCTTTGTACGCAGGCTCTCAACTTGGATCGGAGTGGAAAAAATGAAGGCATCGCCACCACGCGCATCACCTTCACCAAGGAAAAATTACCAAATCGCTCTGCTATGTTGAGCTTGATGGCGGGTAGCCACGGTTGAGCACCCTGATTTGCTTGTGTCCTGCTGGCGTTCCTTTCCGTTGATCAGCTCCAATAGAACGATGAGCTAGTGAATTATGTAATTCAATCCGGAATATCGAGGCAGCAAACCCATTTCAACCAATCGCCTAACAATGATCTTTCGATAATTGTTGGCCCACGCTAGGAAGTGTCTCGAACACGCAACACCGCATGCGGTCACTGGCCCATCACCATGGTACGGGTTCACCTGTATGTCCGTTCGTCTCTTACATCGATGCAAAACCAGTTGCTTGGCAGTCAGAAGCTGAACAGACAGGATGATAGTCTCTGCCAAGTTGATGCACTGAGAAGATTCTCTGTAGCTTGAAGACTAATCTGCAGTATGCATTCGTCCAGCTCAGCAGGATAAAACCATTACGCAGTGGTTCCCAGCCTATATGATTTCTACTTCGGCGAAAAATACGCTTAATACAACACAACAGAAACTAATCGTAAGTAAACTTAGTGTGTTCTTGACCATGCTATTGGTGCAACCCAGCCGGTTGCAGTAGCTTCTGTCGGTACAAGGCTGAACGTACGTCCACAGATGGATGTGCTTCTAGGAAGCTAAGCACATAAAAGCGAATAGCGTCATCCAAAAGAGAGTCTTGATCCGCCTAACAGAAATTAAAACGAAGGTGGTATGCAGGGAGGGAACGCCAACTGCCCTCCACAGTATCACGCACCCCACAGTTGGTATGCCCATTCATCCAAGCAAAAGCCTTCGGTTGCCAAAATTCAATGACTCAAATAAAAACAGCCCGAAACTGTTCAAAAGGTCAAAAGTCCGGTGACCCGGAATCGAACCAGGGACCAACAGATAACCGCAGCATCTACAGTCTGCCGCTCTACCAACTGAGCTATCACCGGTGCCCCATTCTGCCGCCCTCTACAATGCATATCGCCAATGCTTCAACATGCTCTCACCATTCTTCCTAGCAAGTCCTTATGAACGTGCTAACCCATGAATGCATGTGCAAAGAGTTGTTGCGGCCGTGTTCCGTCCTCCAGTGCCATGCAAGTCCATCGATTAGCATGAACAAAACACACGCCACTAGGGGGCGTTCACTGCACTGCACCATGCAAATCCTTTGAAATATTACACAGGTGCACTGGAGCGATGTCTGACTACGAGATTTCGTATATATTTGCGGTTTTCTTACGCTGTTCTCAATCCCGTGCCCTTGCCGTAGTAGGAATTGCCCACATCATGTGAAGCCCAATAGAAATCTGTTCGGTTGTCTAAATGGTATTGCATTTACTGCGCCATTCCACTAGTTAGCCTGTTTCTCGCTACTTTGTGTGCACTGTGTCAGATGACCCCAGGCTATGATTCTTCCCATTATGAAGGTACAACTAGGGAAGGGAGCGAGAAAACAGAAATTTAAGTACTAGACCTCATGTTAAGACTACAGCTTGACGCCCTCAATGAAGTTGATGTGAGTGCAGCTGCTCCAGAAATTTGAGATGCACTGCAAAGTCCAGTATAGCTGGCACTACCCAGGAATAATGTTTGCCACGCACGAGGGTACCTTATTACGCGTGATCCCTAATCGCCTTGATTGCACTGGCAACTCTGAGCTTTGCATTAATCTAAAGACCCTTGGCGCAGCGCACTTTTGCGTGTTCATTCCCTTTCTTTGTGCTAAAATGATGCTTCATAGGTCTGCAAAACACTGGAAGCAGGAAATCTATGATATTTTGTGGAGCCAATACATTACTTTGTTAGTACAGGCCCCTACATTACGTAAAATCACTGTAAGTCACCATTCTGAAACTGCATGCATATGAATACGTATGCATGACTTGACATGGAAATAAAAGCAAAGCCTACGAAGTCATCGCTAGATAGGATAGTAGTGGTTCACGTAGTTTGACACCCAGTTCAGTGCCTACCGTCGTGGCTTCCAGCCTTCTTGTCTTGCATCAGACACCGGCTTTGGCAGATTTACATTATCTGGAAGTGAGCGAGTAGCAAGCGTACACGAGGGCCTGTGGAGGCTGGGTGCAGGTGAAATGATCCGTAACGCTCCAATGCTAAGGCAGTGGGGGCCAACTTAAAGTGCGAACGAAACTGCAGAATACCTCGACCTACAAGAAAACATGCGGCCACGGCCACCACGCCAATGCACTCGAGTACTGTACCAGTCTTTTACGATTCTGCAAAAGCAATCGACTAAGGCCAGCCCAACTATTGCTGTCAAGTGACCTACTACCCGATGCTTTACAGCTTGCTTACATTCATCAACTTCATCAATAGCAACATCTGTAGACAGTGATGCTCGTACGGCTAATGCAACTGCTGTTTTGCGCTTGGCAACTAGGGATGATATAATCCAATTGGAGCCCAACCGGCCAATCCTGCCAGTCCTATATATCCACACTCAACGTGATTGCTTACTAAGCTTTGTCTTCAAGCGACCTTCTTTGAGGCACCACGCATCAAAAATATAAACCAGCCATGTACTCTTGTGCTAAGGACAGGTGCTACAGCTTCACCTGTGGAGGCCGTCAACTGCCGTGAGGGGAAAGTGCGCTCTGACAAAAGCCTCCATCCCCCCGACGTGCAGCCCACATGCTATGGCATCAGTTCCCACCGAAATCCTTTCGCCGTTTTCTCCTTAAATTCCAGGCAGACTTTTCTCGTGGGCTCTTGCGGGCAAAGAGCCACAATAACTCCTATCTGCATATTCAAATGGGATCGCAGAAGTTTACTCAACCTCATTGCACAGACATCACCATTTAGCCTGTAAGCGAAGCTTCACATTCGGACTCCATATTTATAGGCACTCCAATAATGCTGTTTGCTGCAAGAGACACGTGTGCCTAAATCCAAAAAATGTAAAGCTCCCCGTCCTTGCTTCTACTTCCCCGGTAAGCCTGCGGCCTGCAGATGGTGGTAACAGGGGCAGCAACAGTCGAATGCGTCATTGTAAACTAGGGCTCTTTATATGGGATGTCTGGTAGATCTTGAGCTGAACGAGGAGCAGCAAGAAGTGTTTCTGACAAAGAATTTGCGTCACCTCGTGAAGCATGAAATACTGGAGGGGCAACAAGGGACTTCTTGAGATAAATTGCACCCTATTTGGCGGTGACCAAAGATAAGCACGAATGAATGTGCGCAAAAATACGGCAGAAGGCTTTCCTAACCTCCGGACCTCCCCTAAGTGCCTGTGAACCCACAAAGCGCCCGCTTGAACGACGCAAGAAAGACACCCTCACTTCTTCGACGCCCTACCATACTTTTGCATGAGCTCTATTGTTTCCTTACCACTGGTTTCTTCATAAACCCCTAAATGTGGGCCTTGTAATAACAAGAGACGATTTGTACCTCCTGTCAGGCTACCTAGGGAAGTTGCCACAAAAACTCGAGGCTGTGACATCATACCGACTCTTTTTGTGGCATACCGATCAATTGAAAGTGGCTGCTTGAAAGCTACTCGAGGGATCTTCAAGCTATCGAGCATATGTAAAGCACTTAATAACTGACAAAAGATCTACTACACAGTAGCGCACATTGTTCCTTGCAGCTTTTCCTTCCTGCGGACAGTGCCCCTGTGTGCAGAAGCTACTTCACGAAGATTCGGCAGACGCCTGAACGAACCCAGAACCAACACAGGTATTGATGTTATCGACATTATTCTGACGAATTTTCCGTTCCTTCGGGGCAGTTCTGCTGTGTCACTTAAGTACTGTGGCTTGCGAGCTTACTAGGTAGAACACCGCAGTACGTATACTCGACGCATCCGAGTCTTGCAGCCCGCTCACCCGAAGATACGGATTATTATTCACGGAGTCTCTATGGACTCGACGCATATGTCTAAACTGCTGATGCTGGGACCTCTCTTGTTTGCGTAGCCAACGATAGCACCCTGCACGAGCGCATTTCGAGGACAAATCGAAATGCCAACTGGTAACGATGCGCCGAGTCGTACTTTTTCAGTGTTCGTTGCATGCGCAACGGATAAAAGCGGCACTAATGGAATAAACGTCTACAGGCGCCGCAACCGAGAATCGAGCTGGAAAAACAAAGGGTTTTTCAGCTCGCAAAGGTTCCGGTTCATCAGTCTTTTCCTAAGTCATTTTGCTGTGCTTCAAGGGTGTCCACCTTGCCGTGAGGCCGAATTTGACGGAACACGAATATGCAGCTCCATTCGGTATTTATGTGCTAAGAATAAAAGGCACTGGTGAGATGTTTTACTGACACTCGATCAGCTACTTACGGTAACCTCCCATGCTTTTCTGTCTCTCTTGCAGCAGCACATCCATGACGGCCTCCCCAACGTTAGCAAGTGGCTAAGGGGAATTTTCATAATTGCATTGGGGTACATGTGCCGTCCTTCGTAAAGAATGCTTTGGCTACATTTGGGATAGCATCGAACAGGCAAAATCCAATCAACGCTTCCTATTACAGTAGGACTACCGAAAGCCCTTTAAGTAGGACAGCGTATGCATTCCAATGAGGCATCTAATGTAAAAAAGTTGTCCGTAGCCGGAAGAGTCCAGTATCTGTCGATCTCGGCGAGAATAATGACGACGAAGTATGAATGGTCAGCAGATTCACTGAGCCTTTTATTGGCTCGCACTTGCATTGTGCACTCTACATGCAAACCACGCTTCATGGCATCGCTGGAACACTGAGAATGCGATCTGGAACACTTTTGGTTGCATTGAAAGCTTCTGACCTGTACACCTTCTTCATTGCGCTATTCTAAAAGACTATCCCTTTGCAGACATGCAAAAGTAATTGGGTATGTTTTATGCAGGCCTATCTATCAGTTCGATCTTACTGACCTGTAGAGCATTGCCACTTGCTAGCCCCATCTCAATGTCGTGTTTTGCTGACGCATTTTCCTTGTCTGACGCTTGCACCAAGCAGCAATCAATCTATGCCTCAATGCGATTGCACCAGAAGTGTTTTTCTTACTAACGGCTTTTTGACCAAAGTGTCGGCTGCGCGATACCTGCAGAGGTAGGCAGACGCATCTAGCAAGATTTCATTGGAAGAGAGACCTCAATCGGCTCCCTGCTCTCCGTAAATCGCCCATATTCCATTATCTCAGGGCTCCTCCATCATTACACTCCCCAGTGCTGCCCCTGACAGTGAAAGCAGCCTCAAGATCACACAGTCAGCTACTCAGTTGTTGGGCTCTTGCTGCCGCAGAAACTGTAATAGCTCATCAATGGCTTATCCGGGTTTTTTGCTGTAGCAGAAGTGCAGTGCAGGCAGGACCAGAAGCCCAGAATAGAATGGCCAGCAAATTCACCTTTGTGCTTGGCAGATTTGTGCTCCAACATGAGGGAACGTAGCCACAGAGTGAAAATATACACCAGGCAGCACAGCACGAAGCGAACAGCTGTTCTTTTGCAACCTGTGCTGGAGCAGTGGGAGCTTTCGATTTTGTTGTCAATAAGGAAAAGGAGGCAGGAAGATGTTCAGCATGAGGAACAAGCTAAGACACTGCAGCAGCGGTGGCGGTTCACCCACAGCCGACAGAAGCAACAATGCCAGAGCACTGCAAACAGCATACCGAATTCCAGCAGCAAGAGTAGTGGCTGGCGCAGCAGTGTACTGGGCAGCGTCAACTAATGTAATATGTAACATGATATGATTATCAGACTGGTAAACTGCAGTGATTTTATCTGCTAGAGACGAGCAGACCAGACTTCAGAACAACTGTGTACATCCTCAAAAGAAATTTCAAGTGGTCCACACACATGCTTGCTTTGGGGATTATGTCCTAGATCAGCGCCGCACCAACAGTACTGACTGCCATTTACGTTTTCTAGTGAAGTAGCGTGATTCACGTAGTCCCACAGCAGCGCCATTCAAGGGGCGAGTCAGCCTAAAAAAGCATTTTTTTGGGGAGATGTTATTTTCAAATTGGGGTACATGCTGATCGCACTTAGGATACACTGGAAAAGAAATTGCCACACGCATGAATCACTGGCGTCATCTTGCGTTGTCCTGCATCAGAACTGACAGCATCTGAGCTGCAGTAGGCCCCACATACACCACCCCTTTGATATGGAGAGCGCTGAAAGCATATTACTTAGCTTCCATGCAGTCTACATGAAGACCCAGTTAGGATTCACAGCTTATAAGCTATCTGTAGGGGTCGTCCACACTAGGTGCTATCCCCCCGAATAATCGATTCTATGCTTATGGTGGTGCCTTTGTGGTTTCTAGAGGACTCTACGCAGCACAAGTGCGCTGTTTCAACATAAGGCAGCAAAGCACCCAAGCTACTGGGTGCACGGGGTTATCTGCCTGCTTGCGTGCTCTTGCCGGGATGGAGTCACTAAGCGTCCGTGCGTCATTCTGTATCACAGCAATTGGAACCTTCCAAAAGCTCACAGAGTCACTTGAGCAAGCTACCATGATATTGCCCCCTGCAGGATACAGTCTGTACACAACAAGCCCTTCCACGTGAGGCACCCATGCATGGGCTAGCACAGTCTTCTTTTATGGTTCAATATTGCCAGTGAAGTTAGGAGTACACCTAGCCTTCCATTGTACGCTCTTCTGCTCAGTATCGGCCAAGAGGGCGCAGAATATGTCGTCTTTGTCAAATGCATGTCTAACGTCCCCTTCGTACTGCGAACTTTCCCCGAACTGTCAAGACTGTACCAGCCTCCTTGCTCTGTTGGGGAAGTAAGGGAGTTTGTAGGCCCCTGTAGCTTCTAGAGGCGTAATACCTGGGAGGAGACTTCTCAAGGAAGCTCAGGTGGTATCGAGAACAGTGTGGGCTTGAACGAGTTCGTTGCCGTCCTGGTCTTCTCGTCCATGGTGTTCACCCCCTACATCACCAGCCGGAGCAATGGAAGACTCATCAACTCCCTTGCCGCTTTTCCTACCCCTACGCTTTCGGGGGCCGCTGTTATCCAAATTAGTGGCACTAGAGCCACGGGGAACTTTCGTCGCCTTGGGGCTGGACAGACGGCCAGCCTTCATTGGGGCCTCAGATGTATCCTGATCACGTGTTGGGCTTTCCTGCAAAATCGCAGTTGTTCGCTGTGGGAGGGTATCCTTTTTGATGCTTGGTAGGCTTTTACTGGGATTGCTCCTGCTACGTTTTATGCTGGTCCCCTTGTTGTACTCGCGAGAGCCCATATCCCTTCCCTGCCCTTCTGGAACCCGCTTAATCGTTGCATCCAGCGAATGCAAGGGTCCGTAGGCCTTCGCCTCAGCAAGACGGTGCTGCAAAAGCCCCCATACAACGCAGATTGTAAGGGGAACATGACCGTCCCGTTGCTCAGTGCCTCCCAAAATATTTGCATCGGTTTCTCGCGCCCAGGGAGGTTTGCAGACACTCGGTCAATGCATCAAGCAACAGATGTCAAAGAACGATTCAGTTGTCTGAAGCCACTGTACACTGGGTGAACTCACACAATAATTGATGAGGACAAAGAAAACGTACCTGAGTAGCTACATTACGTAAGGACCTCGAGGCCAAGTTCAGGAGACGCCAGGAACCGAAGGCGGCAACAGATGCAGCTACCGCTGCTATGCACAGAGCTGGTAGTCCGCCAGCGCCAAAAACACCAAAGCCCCTGTTGTAGTTGCCGGAAAATCGAGCTGCTAGGTTTGCTTTAGCAAACAGAGCCGCCTCTAAGGGAGGGATCACAGACGGCAGCGCTTCACTGAACAAGAATTTTCGAGAAAACACCTTGTCCCAAAAAGGCAGGGGATGTGCGGGACTGTCAACGCCACCGAGAGCTTCCTCCCTCGATGCTGTCGCCAAAATACGCGACGCCGAGTGTGACACAGGAGGCCTTAGTGCGGGAACCACGCCGGAGGCACAGGACCAATAAGGAGCTGCTGACTGCTGGGCCCGCCTTGTACCTACACGCCACGCTGCGGGTGATGGTGCTACTCTCCCAGGCAAAAATAGGGAACCCCGTTGGAGGCCCTGACGGCTGGGGACTTGAAACGACGCTGCTGGTGGGGGTGGCAGGAGTAGTGATAAGAGCAGCAAGGCGGCGGAAAGCCACCTTTCATTCCACCGCAGCAGCGGCATCATTTAAGAATGATGCGGGCCGGCAAGAGGTTAGGGGTCTCCAAACTTATAGGAAAAGTAGAGACTGTCATTCAGGACAAAGGCGACGGAATGTACTACTAGTGCACACTAATGCATGAAAGCAAGCAGTAATCTGTTGGAGGTTATGTCATGAGGGGCATTAAATAATCGGTCGTGACTGCATTATTGAGAGCCGAAAGACATAGCAGGCACACAGTGGGACCCACAAGCATTTCGTCCATTCTAGGAAGCAGAGCGAGCGGGAAAATGAGCAGAAACTGGCGGCGTCAACAAAGTAACATCAGTGTTACTTAATTCTTCGGCATTTAGCATTGTCTGTGCTAATAACGAGTCTCACCAGTGCAAGCTCTCCTGGAGGATCCGTCAAGCGTCGCCGGGGTCGTGCGCCCGTTCAAAAGGACATAAGAGAAAGATGAGTAGCTAGAAAACAAATGAGATGCTTCATTCTTATTAAAATTTGTGGTTGGTCTAGTCAAAATGCTTCCGCCCACTTATTTTCTATGGCTCGTTACTCCATCATAGCGAACTCGGAAACTCCATTGCTTCGAAGTTTGTGACTTCTCGGCAGCAGTGGCTGGCTAAGTTGGGGGGTTGTAGCATCCACTTTTGTAGCAAACAAAAGGCACGCTTTTCTTCAAGTGATCTCATTCCAAGCTTATAATGATCTCCGCAGAAGCGGCCAGCCGTTTTTTGCTGGCAACCCGGCCGAGTTGTTAGTGGGATGTATCTGAGGTGGTAAAACGTGAAGCCGTCTTTTTGCAGGTATCTCCCTCAATATGTCGTCCGTAGATTGGACTTTGCATTATTGCTGCTGTCGAGGCCAATGGATTACCCTTGGTATAATCGCAGGCTGGACGCTTGTCGCCATAGTATTATGGCATTGCAGGATATTTGGCGTCCACATTTTGCTACAGTTCAAGTTGCTTACCACATTCCTCCACGAGTTCTCCCATGCTTCTGCGGCTTGGATTACAGGCGGGAAAGTGAAGGGAATCGGTACGTAATGCTGTCTGCGTACGAGACAAGGCTGCAAACCAGTCATTCATGAGGTTGAACTTTGCAGTAGTCTGGTCCCCACGCTGCCCAAGGATCGCACCATCTGTGAAACAGCGCCTACTGAAAACCGTGCTTAGCATTGTGTTCTCCCTAAATCATTAGAGAGAGGCTGCGTAGGCGTAGATTATCACTTTCATCCACACAGATGCAATTGGCCATGTGCTTGCGCTTCCTTCCGTGCAGAGGTGTACACGAACGAGGGAGGCGTTACGCATACAGTGGGAGGAATTCGATGGATTATTCTACCTGCCGGATATCTGGGCAGTTGTTTTTGGGGATTGGTGTTTACACTTCTTGCAAGTATCAATATCTGGACCCTACGAGTAGGTGCCGGCTTACTGTGTTTCATGCTGCTAATGGTCCTCCTGTTTTTTGCAAGGAACTGGACAGTAGGCATAGTCTGTGTCATCTTTATTCTTGAAATAATAGTTGTCTGGGCTTTCACCGAGCTATACCACACTATTTGGCCACTGAGGGTTGCCATGCTGGCGATTGGATCCATGAACAGCGTATACAGCCTCCTCGATATTTTGGACGATACAATACGCAGGAAGGAACCTGACAGTGATGCGTACAAGTGCGCTTCGCTGACCCATTGCAGTAGCCGCCTCTGTGGCTCTCTATGGGGTCTGATTGCTCTGGCTTTTGTTGTTTTTGAGGTATACCTTCTGCTGGCTGTCAGGGAGGTTGGAGACGAAACGTTTTGAAGGCTTTGCTTTGATGAGTGCCTGAGAGCATGTTTCTGCAGAGTAGCACCCTAATCCTGATGAAAGAGCGCTTGAATACTGTTCTGAAAGTTCGGTTCAGGCCTCACCCAGTGACTGCAACTATTCACTATTTCGAACTAGCCTCCTAGCGGTTTTAAATGGCACTGTCGGGTCCTGCCTATTCTATCACTGTTTTGAAATACCCTTCAAAATGCACCAAATCCCTTGATCTGCTTTCAGGTATTTGTGTCAGTGCACATGCATCGTTGCTAGCCAGCAAGAATAGTGGTGATTCTTGGAATGGAGCAATAGACTGTTTCGCTAGTATCTTGGGTAACCGGGGGGATGTTCATTCTCAATTTAACAGACATAGCCAGGCCTTTTCTGTAAAGCACGCATGAAGCCGTGCCGACATATCGATTCAAAAGGTGGTATTAGTTTCTTCCAGAACATCGTAAATCCACGCTTTTAGTCAGAAGAATGCCTCCTTCACTGCGTTGAGTGGGGAACTTCAAGGAGTTATGGTAGCAATACGTTATTTACTGTCCATTGAAACCCCTTATTGCAAGGCTAGGCGAGACATTCTAGCTGCTGTACGAATGGTGTAGGCTAGAGAAAATGTTTCGGTTCCTTTTCTTTGCATCTAGCAAAAAAAGTGCCTCCCCTTATAGGACAAAGGAAGCTTCCTGTATTTGGCATTTAAATGGTAAATCTTGGTGATCTGATTGAGCATATGCAGAACTTATACGAGTAGCCGGCACTAGGAAATTCTTCGGGGAGAAGGCTAGGCTGAACAAACCCTACATTACCCTGGCGCGCCTGTCCAATCAGGCTATCCCTTTTTCCAGTTCGAGACGTTATAGTGGACTAAGCTACACTTGGGCACTTCCTAGTACGCCGGTTATACTTATGGCGTTGCGTCGCCGTCTACTTCGATCGCCGCAGCTCCGCAGTTAGCAGAAAGACATAATCTGTCAGCCGATAACGTGTTTACAAATGCGTCAAAGGGGTTATGCCAAATAAAAGAGTATGATACTCTTACGAATGGGCAAATACTCGAATCTCTTGTTTGCCGGTAGCAGATATACCACGCATTTACCCCCGAGGTAAGATACGCGTGCTCTTTGCAAGATAATTTTGAATAAAGAAGCACCTTGATCGTCGCTGTACTCATGTAAACAATTTTTTGCCTTTAGAGGTTGCTACACTTCCAAGCCTTTTCACAGACCCTAAGTCAGCAGTGTATTCCCAGTCTCGATCAATGGCAAGGATGTAGAAAACAACTACAAGTTAAGCAGAGAAAGCTATCAATACGTCGGCATCTCGAATAGTTTGAAACTCTGTTTGACAACAGCCATATCATGCGCGAATAGCTGCTTCATCAGTGGCTTATTTCGGCCGTAGCTAAAGTGTCACGTCAGGCCGCAGAATGGGCGGTAACTAAGCGATATAATAATCAGCTGTTGAGGCTTCCACAAACGATGACGTATTTGAGATTCCAGGACTAATTGGGGGCAACCCGTGTGCTCTGAGTGAGCAGGAAGCGCCAAGTCGAAACCTAGAACATGTGGATTTCGAGACTATGTGAAGGCACCCGAGCCTACAGTCTGACATAGAAAATAAAGCCAGAGAAAGCTTGCACCCGGAAGCAGCTTCAGGACAGTCTCCTATTGAACTCGCCCTTGCTTCTATTGTGGAACTGGGGTTAGGTAACCCGCAGCCGCAATCGCATGCAACAAGCTAAATCACTTGAACAAAAATAATAGGCCTCAACAGGCAGCTTGGTGAGCAAAGAAAGGGTATCAGCGAAACGGAGAGCTCTTCATCCAGTCTGTGGCGCAGTGAAAGGGGCTGATGACTACCGAGCTGCAGTAGCTAACCTACCATGATTCAAGTATGCTCTAAGACAAGTCGACATTGATGGTTCAAAGTTGATAGTGTTACTTGACACTGGATTTGAAGAGGACAAGCTTTGCGGGGAGACGGCACAGGATTCACGATTTGTCTGTTCACTCCTGACTCCTTACAGCAGTCCCTTAGCCTCAGGTTTGTTGATAACGACTAAAAGCAATGGTTGGCAAGGTTACAAGTATACGCTACTATGAATTAGAATCGAGTTGTACCAGCGAACCCCAAGATTTCTACTTGGACCCGTGAACCATGCCGTAGGTGTGGTATGCCATGGGTGATCCAATGAAAGGTGCGCATGAGGCCAGAGCTTCGCGCTGTGATTTCTGGTGTTTGGGAAAGCGCTACGAATATGCACATTATGGTCTGCTTAACAGCGCTCATATCATTGATGCCGAATAGGGTAGAGTTGCTGCCTCGAAAGGTGAGGTAGAGTGTTAATGGGCGTATCGCAGCAGAGCAGTCAGATACGACACTTTTTAGCAGGTGTACCGTCTTAGTAGCAATGCAAAGAGTTGCCTACTTAAAAGCCTCACCTCACATAAATATTTACTCGATGAATGGCGAGATTGTGCGAAAATCGAGGAGTTTGCCGATGTGCTAATTGGCAAGCTGTCAACAGGCTGGCCACCTGCTGTTTGTCAAGCGCACCTCAATGTGCTACTCCCTGCGTGATCCCTCAACCATCTTCCACGACATCCAGGAGCCTCACAGAGTAAAAGCGTTGAGTGACAGGTATATTATTCGTTGAAAAAAAGCAAATTGCATGGATCGGCTAGCGCTTCTGGGCAGAAAATGATGTTGTACAGGGGCATTTAGTTAGAGCAGCACCATCACCTCTCCTTTTCCGGTACCGAGATCACTATGAAGCAGAAGTTTTCGATACCTTCTGTTGGCAAAAAGCTTGGCCGAGTACACAAAGCAACAGGCTAGTTGACATTTAACTTCGTAGACGAGTTCATACGCATTCCACTTACCTTCATGCAGGCACAAAAAGCCGTTCCATACTAGCATTCACAATCGTGAATGGACCTGTACGCCTTTAAACTGATTAGTGCCTTATCTGGACTGTAATTACAAGCAGATCGATATTTTGAATAAGCCTTTCAGGGATATCTGGCTGCCTGTATGCATGGACGACGGTTTGGTTCAAAGCCGAAACTTTGAAGAGCACCCACGGCGCGAACCCAGTTGTTGCGAGACAAGCAGTGGTACGCCAAAGCATACCCATGCTCGTACGCAGAATGGCGATTACGCTCCTTGGAGTCCCTATTTCGGCTGCAGGAATTGAGTCAGCTCAGGCATATTTGAAGCGAGGAAGCAGTGTAGGCGTATCCGTAAGAACGTTGCTCAGGACTTGCATCCCATTACCGCGAGTCCATCCCTGTTCTTGTTCG
The DNA here is from genome assembly GCF_002999335.1 of Cyclospora cayetanensis. NCBI lineage: Eukaryota > Apicomplexa > Conoidasida > Eucoccidiorida > Eimeriidae > Cyclospora > Cyclospora cayetanensis. Next base: position 111,896 of record NW_020312325.1, on the reverse strand, counting down.
AATCACTGCCCCTTTGACTGGCCTACTTAATAAAACGCAGTCTATATCATCTGGACAGAGGAGAAGGATGTCGCGGCAAGGACGCTTATTGACCGCCCCACAACTCCCTACGTATTCTCAGCGTTGCCCCCTCATGGTTGTCATGTCTTCCTCATATCCGATGCTAAACGCGCATAGGTGGGCGCTATTTTCTCTGAAAGGAGTTTCCAAGCATTAACTTAATGTTTGTTATTTGAATCGTTTTACCGAAACCGAGCAGCATGTCCGGTGCGGAGAAAGGACCTCCATGCAGGTTGATGGGGCGTGGAGCAAATGCTCGCACTGTTTATACGGGCGTCATCCTATTGTCCAGATCACCCATCATTCTTGAGTGTACTTCTCAACACGTTTTAAGCGTCGTTGATAGCCTTAAAATTATTGTCTATCTTGGGCGTGGCGCCTCCTGCACGACGACTTTACGGTGAAGTATTATGAGGGAAACACGAACTTGAATGCGCTCTAGCGACACCTCACCTTAGACTACTGTGCCGCGTAGCCGCTATACGAGAAAAAATTTAAAAGAAATTGCGTGTATTATTGCTACTTATGTGTCCGCTTATACTACCCAGATCCAAAAGCGACTAAGGGGCGAAGCACTACCACGTTGAACATGATCTGCCTTGGCTCAAGAAAAAGTGATGACTCCCGTACTCGTACACCCGGGCTTCGTAACTCAGTGCCGCTCTGCTCACAGTACATAATAGTCTGGCCGCCGAGATCTGTATTCTTAAGGAAATCAGCTTTCACGGTCTTTCTGGAGGCCTAGGATGCGTCCCGCAGCAGAAAACCGTGGACTATCATGCCCAGATTGTCAGCAGCTGAATCCGTGAAATTTGTCATTACCCAAGTTTTTTTGCAAGGCTCTTGGATGCTGGAACGATTCGTACTGATCTGACTATGGACTTTTGCTTTGGACTGCCTCAGTTGGGTGGTCAGGTTAGCATCGATGTCGCTGTCGAAAGACTCAGCAAATATGCCCATCAAATGCCTTGCTCCAGCTCTGCCACGGCTTAGTAAATCGCTCAACTATTCTTACCTCATTCCTTAAAGCTTTGGACTTTCCACAGGGATTATCTTATGAATGGGGATCAGACGTTCAATACGGCGTACTCGCGTGTTGTTACGACCCGGTACACATTGGGTGTCCTGTGACCCCTACCAACCACCCTGAGGCAGATGCGCAGACAGAAACAATGAACTGCACTCCTCTGCTGTGTCCTTGCAAAACTCCGTGCTCACCCAAATTCAACTTTTGACTTGGTTTTCACCCTTGTGCTGTGCATGCCCCTAATAGAAAAGTACATCGTTCTGCCAGTTGCTCTTGCGCACCTCTGGTGTCCACTGACGAGCCCATCCCCGATCCGGGCCTGGACAAGATGGTGCGGACCAAGCAGTCAGCATTAGCAATAGAAGGTCTCAGAAAACAGTGGGGCGCTGGTACATGTAAATATATGAGCAAACCTTTAAATGAGATAAGCACTGAATTTTGATACGCGGCGATTGGTACTGTATTTCGAGCTTGAAGATTTGGTTCTGGCGGATCACTAGGCTTTAGTAGGTGAACCACAAGGTGACGAAACGAGGAAGCTTGCGTCCAGGCGGCTAGGACCTTTTGCAATTTTGCCACGAAGAAATGCTCTGTGCTACGTTAATCGATCCCACAGAACTACTAATATTGGCTTCCTAGGTGGAATCAAGGCTCCCAATCTGTTCGTGGACCTTGCCGCCCAAGTGTAGAAGCGCAGCATTATGCAACAATAAAGCACCGAGGACACGTTAGACAAGACATTTTAGTGAGGTGATGTGGTGACCGCCAGACTTACTGGTTGATGGAGGAGCAGATGCAAGCGTCGCCGCCTGCGGGAGAGGTTGCTGCTCTGCTTGGCTAAAAAAGCTAGTTACCATGGATAATACAACACATGTCTACTAATAATTGAAGTTCTTTGCCTTTCCAGTGCCTGATATGGCTGCCTTTATCTATGTGCACTCCTTGAAACACTCCAAACTGTTATTATCTTGATGGTCCTGCTCACGTTTATTTGCTGGCACTCGTAGGTATCCTGTCTGTACATCCTCGCTAATGCTTCTATTGGGGCTTTCAAGTGTACTATGTCGGGTACGCTGGCTGTATTTGCATGCCGACATTGCTTTATGAGGTGTGAAGGCACTGCTGAGCTAGTGCGCATCTTGGGTTTCTACATTTGCTCTAATTGTCTTGTGTTGTGCTGCAGCGGGAGGCTCACACATTTCCTCCGCTCGACGATGGCTAGCCACAGCTCCACCACAATCGTGTTCGTTTAGTCCCTCGGACTTGTTGGTCAGTGTGTGTAGGTCTTCAGTTTGACTTCACTTCAGCGCTTCATGCCCAATTTGCCTTTTCCCCACGCACTTCAGCGGCAATGCCTGCTTGGAAAGTAGGGGTCGGACGGGAGTTTTACGGCTATTCCGCATTCACCTAGTCTCGACGTGCAAGTACGGAACACGAGGGTGTCTGTTTTGAGCTGTAGCGGGGCCAGCTACAGTGTGGCACTATCTACTACCTTCATTAGGCTGGATCAAAATAATTAATTAAGATCACGCGTTGCTTAGTTTGTAAGTATACATGAGCTATTGCAAGCTAGCAGTAGCTCACTCAACTAAGACACACTGCTTTTTATGTACGTGAGCCCAGGATGCTATCTACAAGCAGGTGTGAATGTCGGACTGCATTAGAGGTGCAGCACAACCTCGCTGTGACTTACCCCTCATGTCGGAATTCTGAGGTGCGCGGGCAAGGAGGGAATGGTTTTGGAAGAACACTGAATAGCTTAAACCAATTTTGTACTAGGTTAAAAGTCAAGTTCCTTTCTACCGAGACCTCAAATAAAGCGTTACATCAGGCAAGCTAGTATGTAATAACAAATCCTTTTGGCTAACAGTGCGTCTCCGACCATATATATGTATTGTATCATTTGGAAGGACATATAACACTGTTGCATACGGATCTTTGCTGCCGATAAATGGAACAGGGCATAGGCTTTCGAGGAAGATTGAGAAACTTGATTTTTGATTGCCTGGCTTCTCATATTCTAGTTTTCCTCGTCGATATATACTACATGAAGGGGAACATTAGAAGAAGGCTTCCACATTCTCACTACCGAGTGCAGCAGCCGAACTAATTTGATCGCATTCTGTTTCAGCTCGAAACGAGCTTTTCGCTGTTTGAAACTCGGCGTGCAGCGCATGATATACTGATATGTTTACGTCCTCCCAATTGTCTCTCTAGCACGATGTGAAAGCAACAATTGAACTTTGAAGTGAAAACAATCTTGGCTCTAATAAGGAGCGTTTCTTTCTACACGTGTGACACGGTTCCCCCATTGGAGTTGCGCGACCCGAAGGAAGGCTTCAAGGAAGATCGCACTCTGCACCATGGTTCAAGGGATGATGAGCATGGCATCTAAGTGTACTCATACGCCGTAGCAAGAATTGTCGAGCTTGCCTCCAATAGAGCATGAGGTGGGCCACTGTGAATGCTCTGTGGTGAGACACTGACGAGCCCTTTGCAAGGGGACACTGAAACCCATTGATTAGCTGTTTTGCTGGAGCACGACACAGTTGAAACAACAAGGAAACAGGCGCAAAAGCCTTAATTTTGCTGCGTACTGCGATGGAAGGCCGGATCCACGCCAGGTGCGGCGACACGGGGCTTCGTGGCGTTGGGTGTACACGCAACACGAGTTATCGGGTGACTACTGGACATTAGTAGCCTTTTATTTCATAAGAGACCATAACACTACGAATCCTGACTTTCGAAACGCGTGTCCAGGGTTAGATATGCCTTGCAGACCACTAATTTCACCGAAGGGTTGGGCAAAGCGGCACTTGCCCGGCCTGGACCAGAATTTCGCCACATATTTCTGTTTCTGGCTTATATTTGTATTGTGCTGTAGTGGGCTGAAGCGGTGCCCTGTCTCGTTGACTTGCTAGGGTTTGGGCAGCGCACATGCGGAGGGGGGATACGTTTATTAGTACTTGAGCGTGCATGTGTACCTTGACTTCAAAGTTCGTCCCCTGTAGGCTTATAGTATCGGGAAGTAAATTCTAGCAGATCTGAGATTAATTTATGTTCTTCTTTTCGTGGCAACTCAGCTGACCGTGAGTTTTCCCCTCCGCACTAGCTACCGGCCGAATACACAAAAGCAAGCAGGGAAAACAAAACTGGAAACGTGCAACTAGGATGGAGCTCCAATCGGACGATGATGCCTCCCCGGAAGATTGTGAGCTGGACGAGTTTGTCTTCGATGAAGACGACCTATTGGGCAACATGGCGGCACCTCCCAAAGCCAAGGTATCCATAGCCACCTCATTACCTAGCCCAAATCTAGAGAATGAGCACCATGTGCTGTCAAAGCCATCCTTGGTTTCTTGAATGCCCACTATTTTGACAGCAATCAGTTTTTTCCTTGGTATCTACTAGTTGATCCGATTATCAAAAAAATGCGCGCAATATTAATCTCAACAATATTGCTGCGGTTGTGTCCAGGGTTTGGTTCCGAGATACCATTCACCAGAGTCTTTAGACAGACGTATCGACGAGCTTGTCCACGAAACTGCATCTCTCATGGGCTTGAATGAGGCAATCGTGGGGTTAGCAGCTGGTTTGTTGTCATCTGACAGTTCCGTCATCGGAAGGAGGGCGTGCTGCCATCTTGTCCTCAATATGGATTTCTTTTCATCATGTATTCTATAGGGACTGTGTGACGATTTTGGCGCATGCAGGATCCTTCTACGAGCGTTTGACTTTCGCAGTGATGCACTAGTCCAAGAGTGGTTCAATGACAGCACTGCGGTTCTACGAAAGGTACCGCATTCGTAGCATTGAGGGAGTACAAAAAATCTTGCTTCGTGCCATAGACTGGACTTTCCAACATTGAGAAACTCATCGGCTTCTTAGTGGAAGATTAACTTCGATTTGCATCTCAGCTCGCGTTGCATTTCTTGTGTTTCTGTCAAGTACCTTTGCAGGGTATGTAAACGACTTCAACACCTAGCCTATGTGGAAAATGCTGCCTGCTTTTGCAGGGCAGACTGCCACCTGAGGTTCTAAGTATGGAGCACAGTAGGGTTCCTGATGCTACCGACAATAACTCACTTTTACCTGGAGGGCCAGACGCGTCGAGCAGTGCCTCAGAACCTCTGGCCTGTTCCGGGAGGATCAGCAAGAAAGATGAACCGGCTGGCGAGACGTTTGAATGCCCCGTTACTGCATGCATTGTCCCAATGACTGAAACATTCGCTCTCAAATGCAATCACAGATACTCTAACGCGTGAGCAACGAGCGCGCTGAAAGCCCCCAATTCTTGGCTTGGTTTGTACCCCTGCGTTGAAGTTCAATTCTAAACAAGGATCTTTGTGGCTGTTTGGCTGTGGTGTCGCATGTTACTGCAGCGGGTGGGTTGGATATTTAGACTCACTCTTAACTGAAGGCCCGCAACGCTCTCTTGATGCCCGGTGAGAGTAATATGAATGCTGCGCTAAGGTATAGACCCACAGTTATTTTTTGATTCCATGTTGGGGGTTCTCGGATGGGATTACTGGCAAACCAACAGCGTATTGGGGGACCGGGAAGCGTGCATATGCCGGCTCTCATGCTTTTGAATATTTCGCTGCAATTGAGCTCCTGGAGGTGCCATGCACTGGTGTGCGCGAGTGGGGATAAGCCACCGGTGCATGGAGGAAAAAGGCTTGCTGATAAGCACGCGGAAAAAGAATGTCAAATTGACGGAAGTATACCCTGCCAAACATGTGTTGTAGCCTCGGTAGAGTGTTGAGTAAACGGCTGCTGTTCCGTTGGTAGTCCATGAACGTCTAGCGACGCGGGGGTCTCATGAAGTCTTCCGACGGCACAGCCCCTTAGACCGACGACTTTTTGCTGCAATCCTGTTCTGAACTCTGGTAGTTTCCTACCGTAGTGTACCACAACTAGCTCCTATAGAGTCTGCTAAATACATTTATCGCCGTGTGCAGGTTTTCGTCAATGTGCGTTCATGATTGCGAGGACCGCGTGTGTTGTACGTAGGTGTCCTTTTCCCGAGTGTCTGGAGCTTGTACCGATGGACGTGTGGCGTTTCTTCCGGGGTCCCTCAGCAGTTGGACGCCTGCGGATGTTCGCTCGTGAGCAGTTCGTTGCGAAGCGACTAGCACTTGCGTGGTGCCCTTCTCCAACGTGCGAACGTGCGGTGGAGTTGGTGCCAGCGGGAATGAGTTGCGAGGGGTCTGAGGCCGACGCCTCATTATGCGCCCTGTCTGCGGCGGAAGTGGCAGCAGTATCGGACGTCACCTGCATGTGTGGCACTCGTTTTTGCGTTCTGTGTGGCGACGAACCCCACCGTCCGATTTCTTGCCGGGTTATAGCGGCGTGGATGCGGAAGAACGTTCGGGAGGCCGACAGCGTAACATGGATTTCCTGCAATACGCAACCTTGCCCCAAGTGCCACCGCCCCATACAGAAGGACATGGGGTGTATGCACATGCGGTGCTACTGCCAGCACGAGTTTTGTTGGCTTTGTCTTGGTGACTGGAAACAGCATGCAACCACGAGCTTTTACCGGTGCAATGTTTACGAGCGACGAGGTGGTGATGCTAACAAGGGATCAGACAAGGCTGATGCCCAGTATGCCCTGGAGCGTTATGCGCATTTCTTTGAACGCTACAGGGCCCATAATCACGGACAGCAAGTTGCTGCTGGCATGCAGTCCAGCCAGTTGAAGAAATGCCGAGAAGTAGCTGCGGCTGCTGCGTGTATTGCCTTGCGGCAGACACCAGCATGCGCATCTGCGCAGTCCATGGCGGGCAGTGAGAGCAACAAGCCCTCTGCTGGCCCTGCTTATGTCTCAGCCAGCATAAGCTCAGTGCAGCCGGGGGAGCGACTTGGAACGGTTCCCACGAGCAACAGGGAAGCAACCGGTTCTCTCGGGTTCGGGGAGGACTTTGATTGGGATTTTCTGGAAAAAGGGTGGTTACAGGTGATAGAGTGCAGACGCATGCTGAAATGGTCATATGCATTTGCATTTTTTGCGGAGTTTCCAGAAAACCGCCAGAAACACCTCTTCGAATTTCATCAAGGCCAACTGGAACGAAGTCTGGACACTTTGCAGGAAAGGTTGGAAACTTTTGAAGCGCGGGAATACATTGACCGAGATCCTGCAGATTTGCTTCATTTCAAGATGCATCTGCTGGATCTGACAGCAGTCGTCCGGGGGTTCTTTGCAAAAATATGTGACGTATTCGAAGATGAGTTTGTCGCTGGTGCATTGCTCTTGGACGAAAGAGAAGCTGCATAGCCCCAATACAACATGCTATAAGGGCCACCGCCCACAGCGCCTTTCAAGGGGCTAGGATCTAACCAAATACCTGTCATTTGCAGGAACTCGCAATGATGAATTATAGAGGGCTTAGGTGAACATGCTATGCATTTCACTTTCACCTGATATGATTTGCGTCGAATTTATGCTTGTACCGCGTGCGTTTGGTTTCTTACGCCACCTACTTGATTTATATCCACCTTGTTTCTTTCTTTAAACTTTGTTTTTGTTTACTTCGATACAAATTATGTAAGTCAAACATTTAGCTTTGCAGCACTCCAGTAAGCTAAAGCAGTTGTGGCAGACAGTTTGTAGCTAGTGCATTCTTGACTACTTCGTGTACCCTCGCGCGTGTGTCAGCGTAGCCCGTTAAAGAAAAAGCAAAACTCTCAGCACAATGCAGGAGACCCAAGGAAGTGTGGAAGCTGTAGTTAAAATCTTGCTTGTGGACTCACTGTTATGTGTAACTTAGTAGCATGCTGATTAGATCCACACTTGGTAGAGAGCTAAGCTTCACTGGATAAAGAGCACCACGCGGGCTTCACCCTACTCTACATTTTCCGAAGTATCACCGCAAAATACTACCGTACACTCTGAAAATTGAGCTAGGGAGAACTATGTTCCGCGTAAGCGGGAAGACTTCCGCCGTTGGTGTTGAGGCTCAACGTTTCTAGGCTCCCAGAATGCCCCGTCATGCCTGTTTGCACAAGGGTTGCGCCACGTTGACATCCCCTGCAGTTGTTTCAGTTAACGTTTTGGGTTGTGGGTTAAAGGGCAACTGAACTCGAGCAAAGCTCGCTGTTACTTCAACGGGTGGCACAAGGGTTTCCACAAATAAGAAATACTTTGGAGTAACATCCTGTGCCTCACTGAGAGTAACTTCACATCGTGAACCTGGCGATACAACGTGGAGCAGGTGAAAAGGTAACAGGAACTTTTGAGTGTAGATGCAAACACATACGCAAAGCTGCTGCTATACTGTATGTTTTCCTGAATTACATGTACACACAACAGGTAGAATACAGCAATGCTAATCGTTCATTTACACATTTCACGTGATTTCATGGGGTTGCATAGGAGGACCTCTTCGCGGGCCTCTCTGCGGAAGCCTAGGTGGAAGGCGGTAATCCATTCCATACACTCGCTCTCTCTTAGACCTGGGGACGCGTCTGCACCAGGGCAATCGTGTCTTCACCAATAACAACTCCCTCAATGTCCTGCGGCTCTCCGTAGAGTTCTTCCACGAGAACTCCAATCTTCACAGCAAGCGAAACACACGTGCAGATGCACTTGCAATTTGCACTACAGCACATGCGCCTGTCAACCTATATATTTAATGTGATCGACCGCATTTTATATCGTCTGCTTGAGTGTTTCTCTGCAAAAAATAGGCTTATAGATAGACTCCCGCTTCGTTGTGTTCATTACAGAGGATACACTGGAATACGGCATTGAGGTATGATAACTCCAGCTACAGATTAGTGCCCTGGAGTTAAGCCCAAGCAGTGAAACTCACCTTGCTGATCTTGTCAAGTAACGCTTGCCTATATGGTCTGTCGTTTACAAGGCGCTGCCTACAGTAACAGAGAGGTAGCCAAACTGATCGTTCCGCCGTAATGGACTCGAAGAGACCGGCCCCTGCGAATCCTTCCAGGTCTTCTCCATTCGAGTCCGAACTATACCAGCAGCAGCACCGCAAGCATAGCGATTCGGAATTGCATAGACAGTTGCATTTAATCAATACAAGTGAAGGGCAAAGACCGATTATACAATAAGCGTTCTTCCAGCACAAGAGTAGGAAAAAGATAAAAGCCATGCAAACGCAAGCGAAAAAGAGGTTTGCAGAAAAGGAGCAGATAGACTCATTGGTTAGTCGTATTCGCTTCTTCCCCGTCAGTGTCCTTTCCAACCATCTGCAGTTTTTTGTTCACCCATTCCATGGCTACAGCATTGTTGCGCAGGAGGCTTACCGGAAGATCAAACAAGGTTCGCAGGTCAATGCAACACTTTTGCTCAGGAATGCAATAACTGTTGGTTCCCCGTTGCGCTTCTGTGTCCAGCCCAGGGCACGGCCGGCATAGTTCCCCACAATAGCTTCACCGAGTCCTGCGTCAAATGCATGCATTCACATTTGCAAGAGTTTGATGCTCATTCATCTGAGGATCAGAGCTGCATCAGGGTTGAATAAAGTCCGAGGCTCCAAGGCCAAATGGCAAATGAGTAGACCTCCTGAGGCAAACTTCACGTATGCGTCTAGCATCGTGATACGCCATACGTGAAGCTTCTTTGCACAAAGGATGCCGAGAATCACCTGGAGCGATCTCTCCATAGAGCTCGTTGGGGTCCTGGGAGAAGGGATTTTTCGTATGTAGCACGAACGAATACCGGACTGGGAGCAGTTCCTATCATGCAGACACACTTGATATGGCCAATGAATCATTATATCATAGCGACAATGAAAGATGTCTGCCGCAAAAGATCCGAGAATGCGAGTCCCCTTTGCTTACCGAAACCATGGGGCAAGGGCGCTCGATGCTCAAGAAAGCGCATCTCGGAATATGGGGAATATGGGTCCGTATAAAAACGCTGCGCTAGTATTTATGTACAAAGTTTGAATATTTCAGGGACTCCAGGCAGACAGACACCACTATGTATCAAAGAGCTCACTTGCACGAGAACCGCCATGTTGAGCTCGCAATAATCGCGCGACGCCTTCGTCAGGGAAACCCAGGGTCTCAATCCAAAAAGCGAAGCCCAAACTTCCACTAGAGCCTCTGCGCATTTGGTGTCACCGTTCTTCCTCCAGAGATCCATCAGACGAGGCCTCTTGCCGAGACACTTGCTACCTTCGTCGCTGGTTCCCTGGCCATCGATGCTCTGAAGGGCCTCTTCGAGGGCCTTTCTGAGCTCTGTGGGAACAATGACGCCGAGCATTGCTTTGCGGCAAATATCGAAGATGGCCTCAGCTTCGGCGTTCTTGAGACTGCTAGACAGACGCCGTAAGGCAGAGCTTAAGGATTGGAGTGCTTGTGCGTTGTCGGGCGCATGCAAAGTCCGTTGTAAACTGCCGAATGGGAGTGCAATAGACTGAGGCGTGAGCACATCCTTAGGAAGAGAGGCCTTTAGCTTCCCTATGTTTAGAGACTTGGAACCAACCACCGACCTTCACAAAGACACAACAGGCAGCAGGAGACGTCTACAGTTGCCCCACCCAACTTCTCGATCAGTAACCAGCATAACTGGGAAGCAGACATATCGTTACAGCCCAAGATCATTAGCATCAAAAAGGTACATGCTAGGTCCTAAGCTCTAACTATGAACCAGCACTCCAGCACCACCTTCTTGCTCTCATTCAGTCTGAATCCCCAAAGTGTGACAGACCAGGCACTGCTTGAGCACCTCGCAATATTTGGTGCAGACAAAACAAATGGAATGAATTATGCAGCTTGTCGGTACAATACATTGGGGATAAGATATTCAACTACTAGAATAGAGACCACTTTAATAACGTTTAAGGCGCCTTACTTTGTGAACCTGTCTGGAGTCAGAGCCCAGGGGGCATCTGCAGAGGCATCAAGAAGCGCCACATTTCTGTCTGTATGCTTTTTGGCTTTGCGAGTCCGTTCTTCCTCGTACGCTTCGAGAGCGAGCTGAGATGCCTGGCGGTTGAATAAACCAGAACAAGCCCTTTGAATGGCCTTGTCCGGTCTCAAGTCAGGAGCAGCCGCAACTGACAAACTGCTGCCGTCTCGTGTGCACAAAACCTCCACCCACTCCCCTGCCAGCTCCTCCTGAGACAATTAAAAGCGGCAATCTCAGCAATGACCCGCGGCGTACCAGGGGTGTGGGAAAGCCTTGTGGCGAGTCATGACATGCCGCACTCAAACCACACGGCTAAGGACACCTCCACAGGCGCGATGCGTGCTTCGGCCTGAATCAAGATGCATGAATGAATTCTAGCTTATTAGTGCACTCACCAGCTTGCCACTCTCAGCCTCGTCAAAACAAACCGCGAGGAGAACATGAGCGTTTCTCGCGCGGACCGATACATGGCTGAGGATGTCTGGGGAGACAGCTGCTGAGCGGACCAGAACAGCCTGAACGCCTTCGGGTATCTCCTCTTCCCCACTCACGGCGTTGCACAAGAGCACTGTTGGCGACTCATAAACCTTGTCCTGCAGAACGAAGAAGCGCAGTAAGGCACCCATTGGGGGGAGCGCTAGTAACAGGTTTTCTTCAAGCGTGTGCAGCAAGCGTAAACCTGCGGGCTTTTCTTGGCCACTATCCCCAACACAGCAGCGTCAGCCTCAAGCCGAAGCCTCATTTCGGGCATTTTTCCGATATCCAGAGAAGTCATTGGCTATTGCAAAATTCATAATTTACATGGAAAGAGAGCCCGCACCTGAATGCCGGAGAGTTGGTCAATCGTGACAAGCTCTCCCCTGACCCGTTCAACAACGGAAATTAGTTGCCAGGCAGGAAGGCAGGCTGTCTTTCGAAGGAAGGGCTCGAGTCGCTTGATGGAAAAGGCGACACTGAGCAGCGATGACCCTCTTAGAACCTCATCCACGAAGAAGTCCAGAGCTTTTTTGTCAGCTCCCACTTGGGCCCCCAAGTATTGTGCTTTAGGGCCTAAACCCTCCTGTACTGCATCAACTTGTCTGCCTATAAACCTAGACAGACGGTCCAGCAGAGCCTTCAAAAGTAATGCCGCCTCCCGACATTCGTTGCTTGAGCTGTTCTCGGAGACGCAAGCCAGAGCGAGGTCACCCGAGAGATGCTGCCAATCAGCGCACAGGTTCCTGCGGTGAGAAAATACTTACACCACAAAGCCATTTAGCCCTCTGAGGCCATCCTACTCCTGTCGACCTAGGTTGTTGCTCGTTCCTAAATGCTGTGGCTGTTAAGCGTAGCAGTTCACACATGCGGCATCTCAGAGCCTCATGTATTGCAGTGTAAAAGCCTGGGGAAAGATCAGGCAGGGATAATACGCCGCGAGAGAGAACGGGGGGGGAAAAATTCATGGAGTTCGAGGAGAATGGAACTTTGCAGTATCTGGATATAAGGCTTTGCAGCTTGTATGATACCAGAAGGGATAGCCCTACGTGCAACAGCCTAAATTCTGCATGTGGAACGGGAAAGTTTAACGCACGCGAGTTCAACATTGGCGGGGTCGTGGGCGGAAAGACAGAGGAGCAGTTCTCTGAGATGCGTTGCAAGCTGGTGCACATCAAAGGCCGCCGTAGCCTGCAGCAGTAGCCCCTGCTGCTGCTCCAAGACAAAGTCGAGCATTAGAAGCTCCCGTGTCTCTGCTACCCTCGAATCATCACAAGCCGAAAGAGAGCCGTTCTCGTTTAGCTGGAAACAAAGGCGACGCCGCGCTTCGGATAACCGTACAAAACGATTGTGTACCTCTCCAGGACTCATGCCATCTGTCCGCTGTCCCATCTCCGTCAGCACTGTCTCTACCATGTGGACTGTGTCTCCTTGCAGGTATCCTCGTGCATAATCGAACGCTTTCTGAGTCGGGCAGCACACATGCGCAACAATCCGCCCTCGCCGCATCTCCGCAGATGCTTCAGAGTGCGAGCAACGAGCTTCACACTTTCTCTGCTGTAAAGTAAAATGAAGGCCCATGGTCTGGCAGACCAACTTATGCATCCGTGCCTACCTGGTTGCTAAGAAAGGGGCGGGAAGCAACTCACTCTGGCGTCTCTTGCGTCGTGAACGTCTTGAATAACGCTCAGATAGGCCTTGAAATCGTTTACCAATTCGTTGATGTTCGTTTGCACGAGATGTGGCTCCATAGTTATTTTCCTCTCGTAGCTTGCAAGCCTCTCCTTCGTAATGCCATGGTCAGACAACACGCGCCAAAAGGCAGAGAGGTCTCCCCGGGACTCCAGGAAGGCGATGACTGCCTGCATGCGACAGAAAAATGAAGCGACAAAGGCAGCCATATTAATACTTGGGAGAGAACCCAATATCGCATGATGCCGCATCATATGCCGCTGCTACAACCTAGGCAGTACAGCGTCAACACCACACACCGACTGTACAAGTGAACGGCACTTGTGCAAATCTTGCATGTACTGCTCCAAAAGCCGGAAAATACACACCCCTCTCTGTAATGGCCCCAAAGCATTGCCTCTGTCTAATCATAGGCATGGTCTGGGAGCATTATAGAAGTCGCTCGATTTTCGCTAAGAAGGGGTTCGGAAGTCCTGGGTGTGCTTTCTTACCCTGCAAATGCCGATGTCATCTGGAGTTGTGTTATTGTGCAGTTTCTGGTGCCATTGCTCATAAAAGGAGCCGTGCTCGGGGATGTGGTGTTTGTGCATAATCTCTAGGATTTTGTCCCTGATGGCTTGTCCCTGAGATCCCCCCCTCCCCATGGTGCTAAGGCAGCTGCGGATCAGCGTGCGGTGAGAAGGATGGCAACGCCACAGTCTGACTGCGCAGAATGTCAGGGATTCACATGCATGTGCGAGCTCTCTCGGCTTCGTATTGTAGTTCCGCTGCCAATCCAGCAGCCCCAAGAATGCAAAACGTGCCCATGTAAACATGAGCTCCCAGAACTCCTGCTCTTCTGCTGCCTCCGCAGTCGCCAGCTCGTTATACGCCACGGCCTCATGTGCAGCTCTGGCCCTCCCCATAGAGCACCCAAAGCCCTCGGGTAAAGGCGCCTCGTCTCCTTCCCACTGTCGTCGAGGCCACGCACGAATGAGCTCTGCCACTCTCTGCGCCCGTGTACCATAGTCGGGGGAGGAGTGCAGCCGTTCCTCGGACCGACGAGAGAAGGATTCATAGAATTGACGCATCAAGTTGTAGCGGTGCATCAGCGTCATATGTTGCCACTCCACCTCAGCTTCGACAACCTTCTCCAGATAATCTCGATTTTCACCCTTGCATGGCATGTTCTCAACATCTAAGAGACGGATCTGAGGAGCCGCAACAGGCGCGCGGATCAGTTCATACACACCACGGCTGCTGAAGACACAATGCACCTCGAGGCCTCTTGGGTATTCAAATGACCAGTTCCAAGCCTTGCCTCCCCTTGGTGGGGCCAATAGGAAGGGAGGAGGCCTGCCACAGAAGAGGGCACGTCCATTCGCTGAGCTCTATGCCAACTAGCCTACCTGGATGTCTCTGTTGTCTATGGCCTTGTACCACCTGTCGGCAGACCTTTCCCTAAGGCAGCAGGCAAAGCCTTCAAAGAGAGGCTGGATGCCGGGATCGCCTTCAAACTGGGGAAGCGCCTTCGCTGCTGGGACGTGAATCTCTAGACATTGTAGCAATCCGTCGGGAGAATCTTCAAAGGGAGTCTCACAAGCCCTGCAGGTGCATGAGACAACGATGATGCGCATGTGCAAATGCAGTTTCAAACATTTAGTGTGTGCCCGAAATATCGCACTCCCACGTCTTACGTACTTATTTCTGAGATGAAGTGTCTATCTATCTATCACAGCACCGAAGGTGAGGGATACAAAACATGCAAATACTAGAAGCAGCTGACACTGCCGTTTTCTTCCCGCAGCATCCACACCAAAGCTACATACTGCATATATGCTTGAAGCCTCCGCTCACTCTGCAAACACACGCACCTCTGTGGATCTGCAACGACGGTATGCGGCGGTCGAACTTCAGCTGGAGGACATATCCACTGGTACCTTCCTCCCTTTCTCGTTGCTGCTACGCGGGCTGCCTCCTCACTGGCTTGTTTCTCCGAGTGCAACTCCGTCTGCCGCCTCCCCATAATATCAACCATGCCCCATCGCAGCATACAGGGAGTTCGAAGGCAGGCTGTGAGAGATATGCGAATGCTGTTTCTCGTGGCGTCTGCTTCTGTCCGGACCAACATCTCTCCCACGTCATCTGAGAGGGGCACGCGCCTCATCGCCAACGCGGTTTCGGGGTTCCTGAAGGCAGGATACGCGCTCAACAGAAATAAAAAAAGCCAGTTTGTGATCCTCTGTCCTCTCTGTCATTGCCTGTACCCAGGTTGCTTTCTTCCAAATACTTGAAAAGAAATAGATAGATATGGCAAAGCGGCAAGCCCGATCACGCATCAACAGAGGATACAAAATTGTTTAGACGCGTCATAACGCAGCTTTCATTTGAACTAATGAATTGATTCCTTGTGCCCGCACATGGGTGCGGCTCTACATGTGCTGTACTAGTCCTGACAGGTTCAGATGATTCGTAACTCGAGGACTGCGAAAATGAAAAGGCTAGTGCACCCTACAACACCAGCAGAGAATTTCATACGACCATATTGACTATCTATGGCCTACGAACTAGTCATGTGCCAGTTGGGCATCCTGAGGTGTTCCCCGCCACCTTCACATTGTCTGGCTGTCAGTGCTTGGCTCACTGCTCCTGAACAAATATATTGAATGCTTGTTTTGCGTCGTTCCATTTCTGTCTTCTCTCTTCTTGCTCCCTGGCCTCCTCAATAGCCCTCATTTCTGCAATCTTTTTGTACTTAGCCTTCAGGATCTCCCAGTGGGGGTGCATGGGGAGTTTTACGAAGAAGTCCCCTGACTGATCTGAGAACCAGCGATCAGCCTTTGCCTCTTTCAACACAAAGGATAAACCAGGTGGTACAGCATCCCCTCTAAAGCACAATGCCACCCGCTGGAAGCCCACGCTCCGCGAAGTCTCACAGAACTGAGAAACAGGTAAAAAGTACGGACACAAACGCATATCTTGCAGATTTGACATGTCAACGCTCGCCAAAAATATTTCAGAGAATTCGAATGTACAGGGACCAATAAACAAAAAGCACAACTTGAAAGTGCACGAATCCGCGTAGGACGCATACATAGTAAGAACCTCAAACCAGGCCTTTATTCTAAGCACGCCGCAACACAAGCTCACCTCAAAGGCAGTTTGTGATGCTTTATCATCAACTGGGTAATGGGCGAAGGTGCCGTAAACAACCTCTAAACGAGCGGCTTCTGCGCTCATTTGCTGCTGTTGTTCAGAATCGGCTGATGCGCAAGATGCATCGGGTCCACATCCATTCCTGTCGGTTTCTTTTTTTTCTTGCTTGTGACCCTCTTCCTGCCCTTTCCTCTGCTTCGATTGCTTCCCGCGCTGCTGATCTTGCTGCTCCTGTTGCTGTGGCTGCTGCTCGTCGCCACCTACATGCACGAGCATCTTATTAAGTTCCATGCGCTTCCAAGGGCAACTGGCTGTCCCACACGTCCCCCAGTGCAACAACAGGGCGGCCGGCCAGTTGCAAAAGACTTCCACCCCGCATGCCTCGCTGTCCGCATATGTCAGCAGCAGCAGCTGCATATCTCCATCATTTACCTCGATCCTCCAGTAGCTGCAGCAAAATCAATTCGTAGACACCTTACATCGATCAAAGTATAATTTGTGAGCTTAGAAGAGTAGAGGAGAGCATCCAAGGGACCTGTGCTGGTTCATGCAAAAATCCTACAAATACATACTCGCGCCTAGGCTCACACTGGCACACTTGTGAGCCACATATTCATATATGTCTCCACGTATATATGCATACGTCATATAGTCATCAATAAACTTAGTACTCACGCATATATAACTACATGAATGTGGCGGTGTGCACTCTTGTAGATGTACATACATGCATAGACCTAATGTGCGTGGTCTGTGATCATATATATATATATATATATCTATGTATATATATATGCACGAATCGCATGCACGCGGTACAACGTGCAAATATATGTGTAAGGTTACAGGGCTGCAGCAGATTAGCATGGGAGCATTTGCGTAGCGGCATGTGTCTGGGCTACCCTGATGGTAACTACTTCATCATAAAGGGCAAGCGACACCATGATGCAGCACAAGAAGAAACAGAAAGCTAGGTCAGAGCTCGCATTGCTGATATAGGTCAAGAACCACGGGTGCGACAACTAACAAGCGAGATATGAAAGCACGAGGTATGAGGAGGGCTTGATGAATAGGGTTGCCTTGCGCCAAATGACAAGACGCTCAGACGTCAGTACTTTTCAAGACAGCATGGTCAAAGGCTCACTGTGCACTGCTGGGTTTGATTTGACGTATTGGCTGCGTTTCCTTGTAAGCCGAAATGGCATTGAGCAATGCAACCTTGGACAGCATCTGGTTAAGAGCCTGTCTGAGCGGTAGCATGAAGTTAGTCGAAGGACGGCCAGGGTTTGGCTGTTTGAACCATTCGTGCGGGGGAGAGTGTAGTACGAATACCAAATACTCAGGGGCTACGTGTGCTGGGCAGGTGAGGTCCAGCACCGGTGGTGGGGAAGAAGATGGCGAGGGAAATGCAATGTCAGTTGCCGTCTCTCCAAACTTCACCCTCTGACCACAGCTACGAAGCGACTCACGAAACTCCCCTTCGGGTGCCATCCACTCGCCTGGGTTCTTGGCTACCCCCCTGACACAAGGACGTAAAGCAGCACACAGCCTGCCATGGTTCCTACCCACAATCAGCTTGGGGGGATCCTTAGAAGCGGCAGATACCCACAAGAAGCGTTAGGGGCCATTAAAGCTTTTGCAGGCCAGATCCAGGTTACAATGCCTTCAAGAAACAAAAGACCACGCTCATGGATTTAGAGCAACCCCGGTTCACACTGCTCCTCATAATGCAGTGTGAAGCTGTAAGTGTCAGCATGGCGCTGCGTATACTGGCCAAGTGCTCCACCCTCGAAGGTGCAAAATACGCTCCTTCGTCCAATTGACACTTACGCTGCCCCCTTTCCGCCATGCACAGCGAGGACGAGGGACGGCTTTCCTGGACAGGGCTTTCCACTGCACGGCTTACCAGTGTAGGAACAGCTCTTTATTGCCCTCATGAGGCATAAAAAAGGGAGCTTTAAAAGACAGGAGCACCTGCACTGTTTCCGTCTCAGCTGCTATGGGTTCTGGGTGGCGGCGCACTGTGCACACCAGTGTGCGACCTCCTTCAACGGGAAACTCTACGACGAAACTGTCAGCATCTGAGCCTTCTAAAATCGGCAACGCAAACTTTGACTCTTGCTGAGTTTCCGCCATTTTAACGTGTTGCAGCAATAACTGTTGGTCCGGTCGAGGCGGCCTCGTAGAGAAATTCCCCGATGGTATGGCACATGTATCAAGCCTCAGTGATGACCCGTGCTAAAAGAGCTTCGCACTGCATACGGACGAGTTCTGGGGCTTAGATACTCCGATGATGGCGGCTAGGGAGATGCGTGGACCACACACGAACTCCACCAGCGCCTTAGACCTGGATAGCGGTGTGCCCAACGGGTGCTGATGAATTTGAAAAAGCCTTGTATAGTTTAAATGAAGATATTAGGGCGAAAGGATATGGAAAAGCTCTAGTTGGGCCTTCTATTGCCTCAGGAACCCCCCGCGTTTAAAGCACACACCAGGTGCAGCCAAACAGACCACCGAGAATATACCTGTGCATGCCCTGATGGCACAGCTAAAGCTTACACTCATTGAAGCGGCAGAGGACACGGTGCTTAGCGAGAAAAGGAACAGCGAAGAGTAGCCCTCCCTCCCGCAACCCTTCTTCATCCCAGATGCGGAGCAGCCGACGCTTCTATAGCGGGCCGTAGGTTTTGGAGGCTTCCACCCTTCACAGCACCGCTAAATAAGCTGAAATGATATTTAAGTGTCAATCCTATCTGTTCTCATTGCTCTTTATGTTTCTGGTCTCGCCTTTCAATGCGAAGGACCCTTTGCTCCTTGGCCACAATGCCGGGGATGGCACTTGTCAGATGTTGCGGCTGTTCGTTTGTTTATGACCAATCATTTCCTGTAAAAATTAATTTTTTAGAGGCAGTAGATTTTGTAACACTTGATCTGACCGTGTCAGGAGCTTGAAAGAGGTTTTTGTGCCCTCCTTCAATATTCTGCCACCACCGGTCTCTCCCCGGGGTTGAATGGCATGGTGTACATGCGTCAACTGTGGAACAATCACCTTTGAGCCTCTATAGAGGAGATCTTGCCAAGAAGATGTTTAGAATCTAATGAAGACTACTCATCGGATCAGGTGCAGCCAGTTTTTTCAAAAGCCTTATTGCCATACGTTCCCCAGCTTTACCAAAGGAGGGACAGCGTTGTTGCAGCTAGCTGCAACGTCATTTTAACCCGGAGAGTTGCTCGCAGTTACTTAGCACACAAGAATTTGCCACATATTTAGGTCTCCTAGAAACATGGTTCCACTACGCTTCACACAGTGCACTGATGTACACATCGCAGTGACTCGATAGTGCTAAGATACGCGTTAACACTTCGTACCACGCTAGCAATATTAAATCGGAGTCACTAATGAGCTAAATAATTCATTTGGCTTATCTGATATCCCATTTACTGCAGAGAATCGCTAGTTCGATACAATCGGGTGCAATCTTGTGTGTATGGCCCCCAGATCTTATGTGCATCTAGCTATGGTAGAGCGAAGTGCTAAGAGGGTGCAGCTATGCTCACCTGAGCTGTTTTCCCCTCTTATGTTGAGATTCATAAGAGGCGCGTGCAGCGGAATTGAGGGGTTGTGTTGAGGGGCACTCAATAACTTCTAAGTTTATACTAAGTGGGGAGGCTTCATGAAGGAAACTTTCTATGGAGGGTTATACACCACACTCCTGAGTTGACAAAAACTTACAAAAGCAGCTGGAAATTTTCCCGAATAAACCCATGTCTCCCCTGCACGCGCTGCTCAGATCTGTCGACATGGGAAGAGGGACAGCTAAGGTGAGCGTAGCTGCACCCTCTATGCACTGCGCGCATTCCGAGTTAGGTACACAAAGCATGTAGGGCATACGCACACAATACTGCATCCTGGTATTGAACTCCGAGCTTTCTCTTCTATGGAGAATAAATAGGTACATACAGTTACACCAACTAGTCAATACATTACTACTTTTAAACAGAACTACTATGGTAAAAACTGATGATAAAAACCTTATTCCGCTCCAAAGAATCTCCCTGTGTGTGCCATAGATGAAACATTAAATCCACGTAATCACAACTAATTCGTCAGTCGATGTAAAATATTTCTACAACACGGGCATAGGCACTGCGTAGGCAGTGACACCACACTGTACTACCTTTCACTACACTTGTTATGCCCCACCAATAATTGATAGCGAATTGATTAACTAGCGCTCCTGTTTGCATCCCTTGCGTCTTGCATAATACATATGCACCCGGTAAGGCAATTCTTAGTGCAACGGGAACATCAATTCGTAGAAGCACTTAGCCCACAAGCACACGTGTGCCTCCAGAATTTGCCTGCACCGGGCTAAGCTACACTAAATCACTTTCTATTAAGTTAAATACATACTTCACTATTAGTAAGAAATTGACTAACTGCTTTGCCTGTTCACATACCTTGCTTACTGCAGAATACTGCCAGCTCAATCCGAACAGAAGCAGTGCTGTGTACTTGTCCACAAATACTGTTTGCAACTAGCTCGGAAGGCGCAAAGTGTATGGAGGGTATAGCCGACCACATCCTAGCTGTACTCCTCCCTCGTGTTGGGACCTCTGAGGGACGCGTGCGGGAGAAGGAAGAAATTGTTTGGGAAGACACTTGATACTTTTCTATAGGGTTTGTATTTAGCACGGAGTTGATTGCCTCTCTACAGAGACTGTGGTGTGTCCTTTTACTTGGTAGCTCCGCGTGGGTCGATGCAGCTGTTACCCGCGCAATCACTAGCTGCAAGTGTAGCCGGATGCCACGGCCTCCTACGAGCTTTCTATTATTGGACACTCTATTCGATAAGTTAACCATTTGATTTTCTTTTGCAGCAGGCTGAGACAATAAAAGGCTAGCCTGCAAGCTGATGTAATCGGAGTAGCTTCACAACTGGCAAAAAGGCATGAGTTTTAGCCAATAAAATTGCTCGTGGACGCGTCGATACGTTTATGCATACCAGAAAAGTGTGAGGGCCACAAGGATGGTCAAGTACTCGGAGATTTCGTTGCCGAAAAAGATATACCTGGGTTGGTGCCCTGTAGCTGCAGAGCAACGCTTGCTTCTGGCGACATCTTCATTGAATGCAAAATCGCTACGATGGTGGCTGTATTTGTGCGGAGGCAGTCGTCATCCTGCAGGAATTACTGCCGTTTAAGCCTTCATACAAGCCCCAGCCCATTGGTTTTTGCCGAGAACAACTCAACAGCGAGCCTTGGGACAACTAAGATAGCCCCAGCAGAACAATTTAGCAATAGATTGATCATATGAGAAATATAGAAACAGGATTCGCAAGTAAAAGTCACATCATAGCTGGTTTATTGGTGGTTTACCTCCGCCGTACTCAAAGTGGTGTCAGGTGGCCGCAGGTCAGGCAGCGACTCAGCGATCAAACAACGGCCCCGTGAGGCTGTCATATATGATGAACTGCCCGTGATTCCAGGGGCAAATGAGCGCAGCTTTTGAGTCTTTGTTTGAGAGCGAAGAGACAAGTAGGGATCTAGAAGCTTTTGACAACGGGCCTGTGTCAAGGTGCCACACCCGACAGTCGAAGGTGAACGAGAAACCCCAGCTAGCCTGCAATCGTAAGCAGCCTCAGACGGCCCCTCCAACAACGGACCTGTTTTCACACGCAGATAGAGGGCCAAATAGCGTGGAACGGCAAGCGCGTGCAGAACGCCCAAGAACTTAACCAACGGGACTGAGCCCAGGGGAAACAGATTGCTTGGCGAGCAAAGAAGTTCCATTAGGAAAGCGGTAAAATCTCACGCAGGCTGAGGCTGAGTGAAGTGGGCTACGGATTAAGGAGCCGCACTTGGACACCCGCCTCAAGACAAATATGCACTGACAGAAGCTCACCTCGGTGTTCAAGAGTTAATAGCGTTACCTGACATTTGATGTGACTTGGATCAGTTATCTGAAGAGGCGGCGCAGAGGTGCAGCCTGCCAAATCACTCATAGGCGCAGTTCTGAAGACTCAGGTTTGCTGACGGGTGGCATCACTGGAGAAGCGGCAAGGCTAGTGCAGTTAAGTGTTTTTCAAAGCATAAGTTGGTTCACGTACATATTCCGTAACGCTTTTGGTGGACCCGTGCACCATGCCTTGGTCTCAGGTATGTCAGCAGTTATTGTAACGCACATTTTGCGGTGTGCAAGACTCTACGCCAAGCCACCGTTGTCTGGAGATAACTACACGACTAAACCACATCTGTTCTAGCAACGGAGCATTTATTTTCTTAGAACAGTATATATTCGAACTCCGAACCCTCACGGTCAAGTGGACTGACCCTCTGGCGTTGTCCGCCGCACGTCATATTTCCACTTGCACTGCCCCATCCGCACTGCTTCATTAACACAGAGCTACATGTCAGACTTACACGTATGTGCTTGATAATGACGAGTTGCCAGCAGGCTGGCCAGCTCCTAACCGTTCAGCGTACTGTATTGAGCAAATCCAGAGGTTAGCCCCTAGCCCCTTCCGCAGAAACAGCTTATTGAGTGGCAGGCGGATAATTTGTTGAGGGGCAGCAAAATGCACGAATCGCCCAGTACAACTGGGAATCACGCACTGTTTGGTGCCTAGAAAAGTGTGGGGTACTGTGGGATTTCAGTGCCTCCCTACGGAAAACTTGGATGCAGTTTGAAATATAGAGTCTACACATCTTGTTTCAAGCTAACGGTACTCTGCAATAATGCAAATACTCAAGCAGACAAGACACTCAAGCAGTTCTTTACTTATTTTAAATTAAATATAAGTAGCATAGGAGAAAGCGCCGAAAAGTGGTGCTTCTCCCTCTACAGCACTTCTGCTATGATCTTTTAGAGGAAAGCTTAAGCCCTGGAACAGCATCTGGAACATAAAAAAAGGTACCTGCTCCTTCCAGAGAGTTCCTTCTTGCCCTTGACATTCCCAGCAAGGTAAGATCATGTGTGGAGAAAGGAGAGCTAAAGTGCGAGTAGCTTCACCTTCCTCCTAGCTAGTGGCGCACAGCATCTACTGCACAAGCATACATCATTGCGTCTTCGTGTTTCGAGCCAACAGTACCCTGCACTGTCACCCACATGCTCACACAAAAAAAACCCATGACCACGTACAGAATAATTATAATGTATGCATTAGAGTTGCCCACACGACATGGCCAAAGTATAACACATCATAGCGCCTAAACCAAGTATAACTGTACCTCGATGCTGCGTGGCTAGTAGGGTGCAATGAATCTGAAGTGCAATGCGTTGTGTATTTCTATGGAGAGACAAGTGGCGAGAAAATACAAATGCCGTGGCGCAGTGCCTCAGAACAGGGCACAGCAACTGTTTCTTCTAGTAGATTAAAGCAATCCATCAGGAGTGAAGTTCAAAAGAAAAGCATGAATCGTTAGGGTCAAGCGAGGAGCATTATGGGTTTGCAGTAAGAGTCTACTATCTAAGGAAAAGGTATAGGAATAATTATGTAGGCTTCAGGGCCTGCCGTGAGGGGGCAGAGAAGCACTTGTTGTGCCTTTTCGGGTCTGTAAGAATTCGTGTGTGGGGCCCAACTGTACGGCCATCCATCTGTTGGAGCGCCGAACAGCCGGCCACGCACACCGATCCGTTAAAAACAAGCAAAAAAATGAACTAATCATACAAAATATTTGATCATCACCGTAGAATCAGAGATTTGCTTTCATGACGCCTTTTAGTTTGGCATTGGTTTGTCGGCAGCGCCTTCCAACGCAAGCGTCTTTTCGTTTTATGGTTTAGGGTGTACGGTTCCTTCTGTAAAGGCTCATCTAATTCAATAAACGTAATTTCAAGAATCGCCATCTATGCTGCTGTTGTTGGCTCTGAAGCTGCAGCAACTCGGAGCACCACAGACACCCCTCAGATCCGCATCCCAGTCAGAATGCAACCGTCGACCTCTGCTTCAGCAACGAGTTAGACGCACATACAAGTTAGACGCACACCGCGGCTCAATATGGGGGCTCCTTCACTCTTATCGCTCCCATCGTCAGCTTTTGCCCAATTGAACACACACAGGGCCGACGTTCGTCCGGCAAGCCAAGGATTACAGTGCCTTGATGAGCAGTAGTACCAACGCAAACAGCTAAAACAGCTATACGAGCAAAGACAGCATCACAACCAACAGCAATGGCAAAAGCGGAGCGCCTTACTTGATGATCTGTGATTTCGGCTATCCCTAGGCTCTTTCGAAGTTCCGTTACTTCCAATGGCCTTTGCGGCGGCAAATCAGCGAGTGAAGCGAGATTACCAGAGAGCGACAGCCAAAAATCACGAAGGCTGCAACGATGGGTCTTTCCCTACGGCTGACGCCTTTCGGCTTGGAGCAACGCGGGCTGTATGTACTCCAGGATAGACATGACGAGTACTATGAGCAGCTCCTCCCTCTGTGCAGCAACAGTGGGAGCAGTATCACCGGCAGGCGAGATTGTTGCTGCATCACTGTTCTGCTGGTAGGGGATCAGAATGCTGGGAAGACGGCGTTGCTCTATTCGCTAATTGCCGCAACAGATCCTCGGTACACCGCCCTATCAAGCCTCCTCCCAATTATCCAGGCGGAGTTCTCTAACAGGAGGGAAATACTCACTGATGCATCTCATCCTACTCGTGGTGATGGCAGCGGTGCTGATGCTGCTGCACCAAGGGCAACACTGGCAGCAGCATCTGCAGAACTTGGGCAAACAGGTGCCGCGACCTCTTCGGCTCACGACGGATCACAGCTGCAACCCGCAGAAACACCCTCAGACGCAGCAAACTATGCAGCAGCACGGTCAGGAGCAGGCGAGCAGCTACCTGCTGCAGAACCTGCAGCCCCAGTCGCAGCAGTGGAGGCGTTGGTGTCTTTATCTCGAGATGAGCTGCCCTTCCTCGACACAGATGTGGCGCGCACTGCCACGCTTTTTGATGCTGAAGACTTTGACTTCTTTTGCTTAGAATTTGGCCTCAAAGAAAAGAATCAGGGCTTATGGCAGAGAGTAAAAGACAGCAGATACGTTCTGCTGCACCTCCTGGAATTTGGTGGACACCAGCTTGACAGGATGCACACCTTTTCACAGATCCTCAGGTCACGCGGTTGCTGCAGCGACAGCAACTGTGCGAGGAGTGACTGCCGCCGCGATTTCAAAAGGCCCAACAATTACTGCAGCACATGCGACCAGGCAGCAGCGGCTGCTCTGCTGTTGCACGAACGGGATGCACAAGGGGCAACAGCGGGCCCCCTAGATGCAAACGCGACAGTTGCACCCGATTCAACAGGCTCAACAAGAGTGGCGTTTGCTCCGGCTGCAGTACCAGCAGGAGAGGCAACAGTACCAGAAACTCAGGCGTTCCATCTGGCCCAGTCCCTTCGGCGGTCGTTCTCACTCGCTGCGGAGATTCCTCTGCTTGTGTACATCATCAACTGCAGCACGATGTTTGTTGCCACACCGAACGATGCACCTGCTACGGAGGGCCCTTCTATGCAGTTAAGTGTTTCTTCATTCCTTCGCTTGCTACTACGGCTGCACGCCTGCTGCTTTTCTCATCCCAGTGGCGGTAGAAAGAAGCATGTGCATTTCGCTTGCTCACGTCTTACCTGCCAAACTGCAGCTGCAGCAAAAAATGCAGAGGCAGCGAGGACAGCAGACTCACCAAGAAAAAGTGCAACACGGGCTGTGTCAGGATGCTGCTGCAGAGCTTTCGATGAGAAGGAGAGCTTTCATAGGGCCCTAGAGGCACTGAGGGCCTTTGTATTATTTTTGAGCTCTGAAACTACAACACCAGCAGAGACGGCCGACGTAACCTCCCTCCTAAGTCAACCTTCTGAATTCCTGTATTCTCGTTTTCGGTCTATTCGCATTAGCCACACCACCAGCAATTGGGGGCCATTCGAAGACTGTTGGGGCCTCACCGCATGCGCTTCTCTGAAGGCTGAGGAGAAGCTGCACCAACAATGCGCTTCTGTCTGCTTCCTGTCGCGGATACTGGAATTCGTGTGGGATGTGGGTGCATCCCTCGGATTCTGCCAATGCCTTCGCCTTCGCGGTGTCTCTGCAGTTCGGATTTTAGAACGGAGCAGTCAGACAATCCAGGAACATGAGCAGTCGCTCCATGCGGCTTGGGGCCCACACTGGCAGCTGTGTGTGCCGTCAGTTGTCTTGCTGCTGGCTAGGCTCATATCTCTGACAGCAGAGGCCGAGATAAACAAGGCAGATCCGCATGTCACGGGACTGGTGAGAGACGCAAACAGAAGGGAAGATGCAGGAAAAGGACAAGTGGTTGCAGAACGAGAACAGTGCAACAGTAAGGCAAGGAGGGCAACGAATGAATCGGCTCCACAAACGGGTGATACACCGCTCAAATGCTTACAGCAGGAATCACAGGACAAGCCGAAGCTTCAGGAGGAGCTCCTGACGGGTGAAATGGGCCGGCAACTAGTTTCTTTGTATTCTGCATGCGCGCAACAGCAGCAGCAGCGGCGGCAGCAGCAGCTGAACGAGGTGTCCATACACCTCTGGCTGGCGCACACAGACTGGAGAAAATTCATATCTGATTTTGATCCTGTAGAGCAGCAGCAACTCAGACAAATGCATCAGCTACAGCAGCAACACTTTACGCTATCTACTACCGGCGAGGTCGTATCTACCGGATGCCTGGAGCGAGATGATTTGTTGCTGCTTCCAACTGCTGCTGCTGCCTGTTCCTTCTCACTGCTGGCACGCCGACTTGTATTCTTAGGTGCTTGCCTCCCCTGCTGCATGGATGGAGGACCATGGGGGCCCCTTGTGCTGCAGCTGCCTGTAGATCTCAACACCGAGGACGACCCAGTAACTCTAAAGCTGCTTCCCGCCACTCTGAAAAGTCCCCTTGCCGCGCTAAAGCAGCAAGGGCAAACAAGCGAGAGGAAGACGTGCATGAACCTGGGGAAACTGCTTGAGACAGAGGGAGAGGGCTGTTTTGCTGCTGTGAGGCTCCCTTTCCACCCCTCTGTCGCTCGGCTAGTCGACAGCATGCTGGGCAGCTATACACGAGAGCCCCTTCCGGATGATTTCTGGGGCACAATGGCTGCGGCACCAAGAAGTGGAGCAGCACCAACTGTATCAGGTGTAGCAATAGAGGAAGCAGTGGAGCCTAATGCAGATTGTAGAACGCTTGAAGATGCGCTACACGCGGCAGCGGAAAACGCGGCGATGCTGCTGCGGCAGTACGTGATGAAACAACAGCAGAAGAACTTACAAGATCACAATGCCAGCGATGAGGCCTCGGCTGAGATTGTAGTCTTAAACGCCTTGCAGGTACTACTGCATCTTGCTGGAGATGCAGTACTCTTGCATCAGATGGCAACATCAGCTGCTGCAGCAAAGGGTCAGCAGCAGCACCAACAGCCTTTAAAGGAAAGCTCCCAACGGACAAAATGGCAATGCGAAATCGAGGGTCCCTGGGTTTTCGAACAACAGATTTTTTGGAGGGCATCAATGCAACCGCCAGCAGCAGCACAAGGAACAACTAGCGCTGTAGTAGATATCGAAAAAGCACGCTGCAGCCCACCGATAGCTCATGTGTGGAACTCTTCTAATTCAGCACTACAGGTCATAAGCAGGATGCTTGGTATTTATGGCTTAGTTTGCACGGAAACCTAGTCAGTGACAATAAACCTCAGGTCCATGCCCACGGGACATCTGACGTGTCTTAGAGGCATCCATGCACGAACCGAAGAGATATAATTCTCAGAGAAACTAGTTGATCTGTAGCTGACTTGGTGGTTTCGTTCTTTTCGATGCTTTGTGGTGTGGGGTTAATCATTGCACTTGACTGTCACTGCGTCCTCATAAACACCATGGTAGGGGATTCTTAGTGCAACGGGAACATCAGTTCGTAGAAGCACTTAGCCCACAAGCACACGTGTGCCTCCAGAATTTGCCTGCACCGGGCTAAGCTACACTAAATCACTTTCTATTAAGTTAAATACATACTTCACTATTAGTAAGAAATTGACTAACTGCTTTGCCTGTTCACATACCTTGCTTACTGCAGAATACTGCCAGCTCAATCCGAACAGAAGCAGTGCTGTGTACTTGTCCACAAATACTGTTTGCAACTAGCTCGGAAGGCGCAAAGTGTATGGAGGGTATAGCCGACCACATCCTAGCTGTACTCCTCCCTCGTGTTGGGACCTCTGAGGGACGCGTGCGGGAGAAGGAAGAAATTGTTTGGGAAGACACTTGATACTTTTCTATAGGGTTTGTATTTAGCACGGAGTTGATTGCCTCTCTACAGAGACTGTGGTGTGTCCTTTTACTTGGTAGCTCCGCGTGGGTCGATGCAGCTGCTACCCGCGCAATCACTAGCTGCGAGTGTAGCGGAATGCCACGGCCTCCTACGAGCTTTCTATTATTGGACACTCTATTCGATAAGTTAACCATTTGATTTTCTTTTGCAGCAGGCCGAGAACAAAGCCCTTGGGCGATAGAGGTTAACGGTAGGGTAGTGCTTGGTAGGGCCATAGGGCCGGCCGTCAAGCTGTTGTGAGTGGAATAGCTTTACAGTTGGTAAGCGGGTGAAAGTCGTTGCCTCAACAAGGTGCGGCATGGTCTTGATGTGGCCGGCTCAGTGGAGCATTCCAAGAAAACGCTTCTGAGCATGTAAGCTGTCACAGTGGCTGTGCAGCTTGTTTTGATCGAAATGATCCATTGATCTTTCAGCCCAAGACCGCAGGTTTGTGCAATTATCAAAGGACTGCTCAAGTATGTGCTTGATAATGACGAGCTGTCAGCAGGCTGGCCAGCTCCTGGTCGTTCAGCGCTCTGTATTGAGCAAATCCAAGAATTACCTCCAGGCTGGGTTCCGCGATATCGGAAGCCCCCACAGTACAAACAGGATATTGAGCGACATGCGGATGAGGTGCGTCAAAATGAAGGCTTTGAACAGGGTCAGCGCAAAAGAGAATTTCTCCATGCATCATATCGCATAATTACCTGACGGCGTACACAAAGCAACAGTCTACTCGACGTCTAACTTCATGAATACTTCTAGTGCGTTCCTACGACCTCAGTATCAAGCAGGGCAAAGTGGAGCCTACATCGACGACATCAAATTATTTGACTGACACGCTCAGAAGCATTCACAGCGACTACGGCATGCGTTTCAGCTGCTGTGGGACAAGCAGTTGTATGTATAGTCTTGCAAGTGTTCGCCTTGCATGAAAAGAATTGTGTTTCCGGTATTCCGTATTCCAGGTAGCGAATACGAGCCAGATCCGCTAAATCGGAACAATGAACGAATGGACCTCACCCTCACGCACTTGCAATGACGCTGTGAAGTTTATAGTCTTGCATCTTATTAGCGAAATTCCATCCCTAGGATTGTTCGGATTGCTGCTCCTGTGACTGCCGTACTTAGGAACGCGCATTTTATCAACACAACAGGATACTGACTCCCCATCGGCCGTCCTACAACTCCTCCGGCACTTGCGCTGAGCGCCATTTATTCCCTCCAACCGACTCTACTGACCTAGCAGTGCAAAATGTTCTCCCCTAGCACCCTAACTACTCTCTCAAAAAGCAAATTATTGGTTTAAATACTCATGTCCCAGCAGAAATCGGGCAGTGGTAGCCAATGCGGGAAATAGAAATCCCTGAGGTGCGATGACAAAAAGAATGCCGGCACTGTGCAGTTAAGCGTCACTGTACTGTCCCGATCGGCCATCAGTCTTTAGTGTACTCTCCAGACACTGTTCAAAGCTTCGAAAACAATGAGGTATTCTCCGGCTTGGGCTCCTTGTGCTTTGCTACTTTATTGTGAAGTAGATGGACGGCACCATCAACATAATTGCCGATGCGCTCCGGACTCTCCAGCAGTTGACTACTGTGTAGCACAATCGCTTCTGTCGGTGATGATTCTAAGGTTCTATATAAATAGCATGAGACTCATGATCTTGACAGCCATCCTTTGACTTCCATTTCCGTGATCCAGAATGGCAAAGAGTGCAGCAGTACCGCGTTGAAGATGACCTGCTATGGTTCGAATAAAGTGAGGACTCTGTTGTACATCTCGACTTCCCTGTGTAGGGCTTGATTGCACAAAGTACATGACAATGTTCAATGTTCTTTAGGCCACAGTACTGCTCAATCCGCAGTGGAAAAGCTCTCACGGCCCTTCCGGTGACTTGGGATGAACCCTGCGGCACATGAGTATATACTGTCATTTCCAAACTATCAGCAGCTATAGCCTCGCATGCCTCTTATATCAGGCCTTTCACAAGGCTCTTTAGTTCCCGAATAGACTTAGACTGCTCTGCATGGAAGCTTTCTTGTTGAGCTCCTAGAGGTCAGGAAACAGGCGACCATCTACGTCACTGGTGACAGAATCAGCATGTATGTTCTTTTATCCCTTTCCTCACCTGTATAATGTTTCAGCAAGTCCTTTAACTATTCCTAATTCACGTCTAATAGCTGCAGAGGTTTACCATAAGAAAGCTTATGGAATTGCATCTGAAGGTCACTGGTACGTTCGGACGAGCCTTTATGACCCAACCTGCCTGAGCATTGATCATAATGGATACTACAAACAACTGTGAGGCAGCTGGGCAGAACAACTGTACCTGCCACAGTCTCTTGCAGTACTTGTCTCGCTGCTCACAAACGCCGAATTGGTTGGCTTGACTATTTTTCTTGCCTATGCTGAGTAGGCATACAATACAACAGTATATCCACCTACTTGTTGCTGTCCTGAATCCCTGATCTACATCAAGAAGTCTCTATCGACTATAGGCCTGGAGCGGGTGGTCCGGGGTTAGCAAATACCCATAACAGCGGAAGGACAGCTGGACAGCGCATGCGAGTCCATGCTAAAAACTCATCAGAGGCAAGTACCGAAAAAATGAAAGGCGGCAACTGGCTGTGTGCTTGAGCCTAAAGGTTTGGTCCCGGCGGATCGGCGGGCTTTACGAGGTTCAACAGCTGGTGACCATACAGTGAGAGGATCGCAAAATAGCTAAGCCATCTGGCCGGAAAATTCTTTCGTGCACGATCGATTTGCCTTAAAGTTGGAAGTGCTCCGGAACTGTCGAAACTGACATCCTGTATAACATTTATAGCTCCCCAAATTGATTGCCGGACTTTGCCGTCCAGGCAAGTGACCTTGCTGAGGTGGAGGTTTCACGGACGGCCGCAGTGGTGCTGGATTCTACGGCTACTGATGCCCAAGGGCACACTAGATGGGATATTTTAGTGAAGTGTGGAAGAAAACTAAAGCCTTTAGTGACCGGCTGAGGAGCAGTTTTGGACCTTGCCTGCATGAGAATTTGCGGCTCACTCGGCTTCAGAACGCTAGCACCCAGGGGCCGCCTCTCCCAAACCGACAAAACCAAGCGAGAAATGAGTGCTATGTCCCTTGAGATTATTTTCATAAGAAGAGGAGTATGGATCTTCATCCCCGCAAAGAAGAGTGAACGTTCGT
Organism: Cyclospora cayetanensis; assembly: GCF_002999335.1. Lineage (NCBI taxonomy): Eukaryota > Apicomplexa > Conoidasida > Eucoccidiorida > Eimeriidae > Cyclospora > Cyclospora cayetanensis. The sequence goes on along the minus strand of NW_020312325.1, from coordinate 80,150 downwards.
CTTCTTGCTTTGCGCTGTTGCGTTTCCGCGTGGCTGCACAGCACCATGGTCTCGCTGCACAGAAGAGGGAGATTGAATAATTTGTGTCAATTACGTGGGATGACGAGCACTGGGAGCCCTCTTTGCCTCCGCATTGCTGACACTTGCCGCATCACCCAGAAACTGCCAAGTTCCTTGGCGTATTGCAAGTAGATCTTGCGTGTGTACCTCGTTGTTGTGTGGCAGACGCAGCCTCATGTTTCACTTGCAATTTGAAATTTCTCATAGTGTGACTCGCTACTTTTATGTCTCCTGTTGGCGTCTTCCACTTCCCTCCCCCCAATACCCCTTGGCTGGTGAGCGGCTGGGCAAACGCCCAGGATCCCAGAGTGAGGCTTTCTACCAATAGCAAGAGCCCGATTGATTTTAGCGGCAAGGAACTTCAATTAACCTAACCATCCAACTTAAATTAATCAATTGTTCTAGCTGAGAAGAGAAAATAGGAGGCAGCTGCTTCTGCAGGCACAGCCGCAGCCACATGAGAACCCACACAAACAACGCACAGCATGCAGAGCCGGGCCCCCCGGTGGGGTTTAGAGTTCACAGAAACAAGGACGGTATCTTTGTTCTGTTTAATTTGTTCTTTAGGGTTTAGGACAGAAGGTTTAGGGTTAAGGGCTTAGCCGGAACAGTGCCTGCAACTGAAGTGCGCGTACACCGGTCCGCCCCAGGAGGTGCGGGGTGTCTGTTCTTGCATATCTCTTCCTTGGTTTCCTCTTTTTCTTGCCATTTTCTACCCCTCTTCTAATAAGAAATATACCCCGACGCCTGAAGTAACCTCTAGGCTTTCGGTACCCAGCAGCTTCAGAGGGGCCCCGCTGCGCTGCCCCTCTAGCCAGCAAAACCCAGTCCTAAGCTTCCGAGTTTAGGTTCTTAGCTCTAGGATTAGGGTTTAGCAACCTGCAACTGCTGCGTGGAGAGCTAATCCCAGGGCTTCTGTTCTGGGATTTGGTGTTGGGGTTTAAAGCCAACCTTTCCGACCATGTATGGGGGTTCGGATTCCCCTCAGGGGGCTGGGGACGGCGGCCATCACCAGGGAGGTCCCCCTGTGGATCCTCAGGCTGCTCCTCCGGTGGATAATCAAGGGGGGCCTCAAGGTGCCTCTTCTGAGGAGGCTCCAGAACGAAGTGTGTGGACACCTGATGGAGCCACAGAACCAGCGGATCCCCCGGCAGACGCAGGGACCGCTGGATCCCCGTCAGGCGCAGCAATGCAGAAGGCGGGAGTGTCTGTACTGACAGAGGGCGGCGGTAGACAGGCGCAGGCTGATAATCAAAGGAACGGCAGCGCAGAGGAAAAGGGCGATCGAGTGTACGCAAGTCTAGAATCCTCAGCGGTAGCGTCCCGCGTCTCTCTTCGCTTCGTAGTGCACAGTGTGATATATGTCTGTCTGGCTAGGCATCTTAGGATTTGCTTAGGCTTCAGGGCTTAGGGTGTGCGTGCTATTTGCACAGGAGTTACTTTGTTGGGGGTTTACATCCGGAGATCACACGTGGGGAGCTGCAGGAGTATCTCTCGGGATTTGTGCCTGTCGAGGAGATCGACATAAAGATGGACGTTTCAACAGGTATACATGGCGTTAAGGTCCAATTATAGTTAGGGGGTTTTGGGTGGCTAGTGCTTGGGATTAGAGTTGTGGAAAAATTGTTCTAGCTTCGAGGTCGTTTCTCTCCTCTTGCCCCAGGTCTTGTGGCCTAGAAATCGCTATTACACTGGCGCCTTCACGCAGGAACAGGGGCGTATATTAGTGTCTATGTGGTGTGATTAGGGAGGAACAGGGGCTATGCATTTATATCCGTTCGGCCGCCTTTCAACGCCGATGCATTTTTGAACACGAAACACATCCTTAGAGATAAGCAAGTGGATATCCGGTACGTGGCGTGGCATCGAGGATTGAGGGTTTAGGGTAAGGGTGTAGGGCCATGTATTGTATGGCCGTCACTTTGTTCTCGCGTATCTGGACATATTTTCATGTCCCTATCCTCTCGACTCGATGTGGACTACTTGTTTTGGCCTGTGAGCTAGGATTTATGATTTATGGCTCAGGGAACTTGGGAGCAAACCCGCACCGGAGAGACAGGCAGAGAGGCCGCCGGAGCGACGCATGAGTAGCAGCAGCGCAAATCGCCACAAGATATTTATTGGTGGAATTACTTCGTCCGTAACGGAAGGTGCGAAATCTACAAAGCCCGACTCGCCCCTTTCAACGAGACCCTTCCCCCCCCCCCGCCGCCAAAGCCACTAGCAATGGATCCGTGAAGTATGTGTCCTCCGTCGATGCGTGTGCGTGTGGTCTTGTAATCAGAGACGTTACAGCACCATTTTGAGCAGTTTGGTTCTATCGAGAAGGTCCGAGACTGCACAACTGGATCACTGCTTTCCATCCATCGCCATCCGCCATGCATCCCTTTGCGTTTTCTCGCGTTAGGATATCGACGCGCCTGCCTACTGTTTGTTTGTTCCCCTTTTCTGCATACGTCTCGCTATTTTGGGCTGCCAGTTGCGGAGCTGCATACCTTTGTCGGTTTGCTCCCGACATGCCCTGAACGCGTAGTGCGGCGTCATGGGTTCCTGTTTGGATTGTGGGTAAAGCTATGCATATATATATATATATATATATATTGGATCGCGTCTTTTTCGATGCTTCTGCATGTGTATGTATCATCACCCCGTGCTATCCATTCGTTGTATGTGCATATTTGCAGGCCACAATAATTCGTGACGGCAGTGGGAAGAGCCGCGGATTCGGCTTTGTGCAGTTCACCTCTGTGGACTCCGTGGCTCTTGCGGTTGGGGCCTCTCCCCACCAGCTCGATTCTGAGAACAAAGTGGGCATGTCTTCTTTTTTTTCAGCGTTCACCTGTCTCGAATCCTCCGTGCACTGTCTGGGCTCCTGATTCCGTGATGCGCGTGTTTATTCACCTGTCTTTTGCGGCGGGATAGAATTTTTCCAGTTTAACCTGTGTGTATCCCCTGTGTGTTTTCGCATCCCTTACTGTGTATTGCATGGCAGGTCGACGCCCAGCCGGCGCAGGATCGCGGCGCTCGTCGCTTGCCTGCTGGCCGCTACTCTACTTCTCCGTATTACGAACAGGGTTATTACGGGTATGGGTATGGAGGGGCAGCAGCAGGGCCTTACGGGTACCATGCTGCAGCGGCTGCTGCCTACTCTCCAATGTACGCCCCCAACCCATATGGAGCCTATGCGGGATACGGAGGCTACTATGGCGGGACAGCGTATGGAGATGCGTATGGCACGGCCGAAGGGGGCTATGGAGCCATTAGGAGAGGTTAGAAAGGATGTTTTCACTGCTGCTAAAGCTCTTGTTGTAGCGTCTCTTGGTTTTGTTCTAGCTGGTGGTGCTGCTGTTGCTGTTGCTGCTGCTGCACCCGTTGCTGATTGCCTGTGCGCCCTGAGCCTTTTCTGCCTAGTCCATCGCCCTTTCTTGCCTTGGCGCTTCCTTTGTATAGTCGGCCGAGTGGTGAGGTTTGCGACGAAGTATTGTGCAAGTGCTTCTTTTTTTTTGCTGTGTTGAGGTCACAGGAGATGAGGGGCACGGTGGAGCCTCCCGTTCAGCAAGAGGCGCTCCCTACTGAGTTGTAAACTTACGCGGCATCGGGTGCATAGAGAACGCCTCTGGTACACCCCAAGAGGGGAATATACAGGCACCCCGCTCAGGACATTCAGTATAAAACAGAACGAGGAGTGCGGCAGCTATATATAAATGTATACTCCTATGCATTTGTATATCGGTATTGTCTCCTGGGGTGTGGATCTTTGTACACAAATGTGTGTATAAAGATTCACACCGGACTGTGCGTATCTATCCAGCATATGCGTCTTGTGGTGTTTGTAGACCGCATACACCCTGGTGCTGTATCTGCATGCACAGCGGGATCTGCCTTAACATATATTTGTGGGTATATTTGTGTGTGAGGGGGAGGTGGGGGTTAGGGACTCTTTTTGGTTTAGAAACAGCACGGAGTGAGGTGGGGGAGATCGCTATGATGCCCACCCGCGCAGCTGCTGTTGCTGCAGTGGGAACAGTACCAATAGCAGCAGCACAAGCAATAGCAACAACAGGAGTAAAGGGGACGGCAGTTGCAGTATAATGAACTCCTGTGTTGTTGATGTTGCGGCTGTGTCTGTATGGGGGCCTTAGAATATCTTCCGTTAAAACGTCAGCGGTTTGCTTCCTCTAAGGACGTTCTCGTGGACTGTGCCTTTCTCTGCCGCTTCCCTTCCAAACAAACGCTTGGGCGCTGAATAGGTGCAGCGATTCTTCACGTAGCAGTTGCACCTGCTTTAGTATTGCAGGCATCTGGAGAATTTAGGCTTCTAGGCTGCAAAAGCAGAAACCTGAGCCGCACGGGAATTCTGCAGTTTAAGGGATGCCTCCACATAGTGTGCCCCGTCATATTCGAGGATCTTCTATGGGGAAATTGCTCATGCGCGGATGAGTAACGGTTCGGTGTTAAAACTATCATCGAGTAATGGTATAGAGTGCCTGTGACAGCCGGGGAGGAGATCCCTCAAATCGTGACAGCCGTTCTTTCATCAGGAGGCGATAAAAATGTATAGGCTCTCTTCGGGCATAGTCGATAGGTAGTAGAGATAAAATTTGGGAAAGGGGAGCTGTGCGGGAGGGGCAAGACACCCCTCGGAGAAACAAATAATGGAGAAAGTGTCGCACATTCCCTGACCTCGAGCGTTGGGATGCTGGTATGCACACGAGTAGCGATACCCTAGCTGTACCGTCACTGCATACTGGTATGGGCAACCATGAATGTGGGGCTATATACTGTAGCTTCCAGATTATACAATCACTCGCTGTGTGCATCAACCTGGTGCTCACGGTGGTACCATTACACCGATTGCCGGTTCCCTCTGTACGTCCCTTCGGGTAAGACCTTAAAGGGGACAGACAAAACAGAAACGGTACAAAATCTACTTGTTGCAGCACAAATGATGCGGTTTCCATGGAGCCTCGTGCTAGATGCATAAGCATTCTCTCTGAGAAGCAGCACCCTAAAGCCAGCTCGAGGCGCACAGTCCAAAGTGCACTGGGCGCTGCAGCTTTAGAATCAACCGCATGCATTGACAAAGAGCTATTTCTCCTTGGCAGGAGGCCGCTATAGATAAAATTTTGTCCAGCGAAGACATCTAGATATGGCATTTTTGTTGATGCAGCGTTCAAGGGCTACTCGGAAGCAAAGGCAGACGAGAGAAAACAACTACATCAATTCAAAAATGCTCTAGTATCTGCTGCCCACACTGGAAACGCTTAGCTGTATGGCGGCTTGGCCTAAGGAACGCTGGGCTTGTCCGTTACGCACAGAAGTAGGCTTGGGATTCAGGCTGCGCTCTACAGTTTCACTCAAGGTTACTCCAGCGCAGCCTCTGCGAATAGTACAGCCGCTCTTGTGGCCTTCTCCAGTCCTTTTTCAGTACCGTCTTTGGCGGCACCCACAGACCTTTCCTTCCCCCCTCCCTTCCCCCCAAGCTCCTTAAGGGCAGCATTGAGCCACTGGGACGACACCAACGGACTTTCCTTGGGACTGAAGCAAATACAAGACGTCCCACGACTCTCCAGACCCGTTAGAAGCAGAAATGGAGTTGTTGGAGCAGCAGCTTGAAGCGCCTGTGGACAGTTTTGCATTGCAGAATTGAAGGATAACAGGTACTACGTACACATGAAGGGTGCAGACATGAACATATAGTGTGCGCAAAAGATAAAGTGGAAATGCAAATAAATCGCGTGTTCGTGGAATTAAGCAGAAGTGAGCTTGATCTCCGCATACTGTACATCGTGAGCAATGGAGCAAAGCCAATACTTCGAATGTAAAGCTTGCCTTTGCAGCTTCATCAAGGGCTTTCCCGTCACCCTGGAGTTGTGTCATATTGATGACGACAAATTTCTTAGCTTTGGCCGCCTCTGCTGCACCCTGTCCGAGGGACTTCGCCACACGCAGCAACTCCTTCGCACGGAACTTGCCTAGTTCCAGCTGCAAAAAACAGAACCGGAAGCATCTGAGCATCTGCGCACACCAACTGTCATGCGTCATACAAAAGACACCGTAAGCAGAAAGAATTGAAGACATCTCATGAGCCGCAACAACGGCTAGCAGGTTTCCAGGTGGGCCGTGTCATCTTTAACAATGATCTTCCACCGCAGCGCGTGCGACTTCTATCTTGGGTCTGTGATTTGTATGAAGCGCTAAGGCTGTGTATTTCCCTTGGAGAATCAGTTTTACCCCTAGTTTCTGTTTGTGATCCAACTCAGCCAGGAGTCTCCGCCTGCCCAGGAGCGGAAGTGTCTTGTTGGCTTCTACGAAGGACTTCGCTTGCTGCACCTCCTTTTCGAAAAGCGAAGAAGCCGGGGATGCACATTCCAAATTGGCCAGGCTCAGCTAAACAAACAATCGCCGCATACACCCTACAGACCTAAACCCGTGATCTACCATCAAGCTCGCCCAACAAAAAACACGCAAAAGGAACATGTCGGCACAGAGAACGAAAGGGCACCACAGCTCCTAACCCTAAATTTCATTTCTGAAAGGCAGGAAACTCTATATCCTACATCCCAACGACTGTACACCGGACTGTCAAACCTTACACAGACGTCTCTGAGTTCATTTCTGGCATTAACTGCTGCCTCTCCAGCCACCGCCACAATTCGCCTAACGCCCTTGGCAATGCTCTCCTCCGATATTATCACAAAGTCCTAAGCGGCAAAAGAGCATACACAAAACGAGAAGAACATGCACAAAGAGACACAGGCTGACTATATGGCACGCAGACTAATATATTGAAACCAGAGACCAGAGCAGTCCATGACAAGCTCAGCAGTCAATACTTTCCTACTTGAACAATAATTTTAAAGAGCATCCACATAGGCACATCCAGAATTCGTGCAATACATACATGTAAATATAAGCACAGAAAGTCATGTGTATTTGAAGAAGGCAATGAACACTACTTCAGGCATCAATAAACGTCCGAGCGGCTATGAGGATCTTTAGGCATAGTTTCGATGTACAGAAGTCCTCATAAAAGCATTGCCGCCAGAAATCATTCCAATATAAGCACCTAGCTAAATGTGAACCCTGAAGCCGTAATCTCTAGAAAGCGATTGCCCAGTCTCCAATGTGTCGTGCAATTTATACCTCCAGCTGTGCCGCGCTGCTAAGATGTGTGCCTCCGCACAGTTCCACACTGGTGTTCACTTTGTCTTCTCCCTGTGTCTCTCTGATTTTCAGAATTTCTTCGGTGTCTGGACCGATCGTTACGACTCTCACTGGGTCTGGATACACCTCGCCGAAGACCGCGCAGAGGGAAGGCAGAGTGAGTGCCGATTTTAGGGGAAGCACAGCAGTTGAAACTGGCAGGGATCCAGCTAGCTGCAAGACAAATAACGGCCAGGCTGGCAGAGAGCGAACTATGAAGTAGACGAGGCGGGAGCATGCTGAGAGGATATACTTAGGGGCTTGCGATGGTAGGGCACACGCAGCAGAAGGGAGAGCATATTGAAACCAGAAACTAAAGGGTCAAAGAAACAGAATAACCGTTCTCAGAGGCTGTGGAAAACTAAGGCGACGCAACAAGCAGCTCGGACATAGAAGATTCCACATCTCTCCACATTACACACTTTTCCCACGTAGCCCAAGACGCAGATTATGTCGTTATGGACTCTAATATCAAATTTGGGGCTTTGTGGCATACTGCTCTCTGAACATGGAGCTCAATCGCTTCCAGCTGCTGATTTGTCAGAGGTGCATCCCAGTCAAAGTCAAACCGAAGTCGCTTCTCCTCGACCAAAGATCCTTTTTGCTTTATAGTTCTCTTGTCTGCATTAGCTTCTCCATTAACAATCTTGTCGTTCGCCTTGCAAGGCTTTCCAGGCTCCTTCTTGCCCTCTCCGTCCTGCAGCAGAACCTGCTTTAAAGCGACTCCCAACAAGTGCGTTGCTGTGTGGTGCTGTGCAAGCCCAAAACGGCGTCCGTAGTTCACCCGGGGAACGAGCTCCTCGCCAACCTAAAGCGAACACATACATATATATATATATATACTTAGCACACCTGATGGAAGCTTCTGAATTCTTAACCAAAATTTACGAACACGCACATATGAGCACAACAATGCAAAGTGAAACACACACGTCCCACGTACCTACAAAACCCCATACCCTAAATTTTCAAAATTTCACAAACGTTGCAAGATACTTGTACCTTAGCCAGCTGCCCTAACCACACTTCCTTCTAATCTGCTGATTGCACCCTTTTTCTCACCTTGAGTGTCCCCGATCCGAATATTGAACCTATATGTAGGACATAGCTGCCACTCTTTTGCGTGTCTCTGACTTTGAAGCGCACAGTCCCAGACTGCAAAATCCCTTCGTCACCCAGCTGGCCTCCCTGCTCCGCATAGAAGGGAGTACGGTCAAGCACTAGGCCCACCACTGTACCATCCTCAAAGGCGGAGTCCTACAACAAAGTGAACAGCAAGCAACGCACATATACACATGCACACGTAGTACACCCGACGCATGATCCCACAAATTCATCCCTTAGACGAAAGGCCCATTTAGGCGCACTAGCTGGACACACGAAAAGCAAGAGGCTGTGCTGCAGATGCGCGAAAAAAAACTCAAAGGGCGAACCCTCACCATGAAGTTGGATCCATTCCATATGGCGTAGACCTTACAGGTGCACGGGGGAAATGTTTCTGTCGCCTGGGGTAAAAAATCAGAGATCACAAGGGACTCGAGCAGCCTGTGATATCTGGATTCAACGCGCACCTCAGGTGAATGCACATTCAAGCAAAAATACAAAGTGCTTCGAAAAGTATACAAATATAAATCCAAAAATATACACGGCATGGTTGCAGTCATAAGAAGCCGCTTCTTCTCCACATCCTTTAGCTTTGCTTGCCTCTTCTCGCCACTCCCGCATCCCTCTCGTCGAGTAAACTGCTCTTATATACCTCCATGCGGGACTTATACCCCTAGACACTCTGCAAACTGTTTCTGCCTCATTATACTGTTGTCTCTGTCTGCCGTTTCTCCTGTCGCTTTCCCGGAATGTTCCTCTGCTTACGGCATCATAAAACTTCTGTGCGATGTTCCACTTATATTTGAATGAATCATTCGTTGGCGGCACGCCTTCGAGCTCCAGTTTGTGGTGCTGGTCGGGTGGTAGACGGCAGACGGAGGCTCCACCTAAGGCCTTGAAGTTCGCGTTTTCTGATGCCGCACGATGTTCCTCAAACCTTTGCACACAAACCCAATAATTTGCAGTGGGTGCGAAACTAAGAAAGACAAGGACAACACGATGCGGTGGTAAGGGAGTGAAGAGTAAACACAATCATGGCTTCTCAAGACTTCGGAGAACAAAATATTTGATATGAATTGTAGCACGCATGCATGTGAACAAAGAGGTAAAGACATGCAGAGAATAAAGGAAACCCGGAGGTTAGCGTGTGTGCGTGTTCTCTGCGTCCACGTGTGCGTGCCCGTATCGTGCACCTGAGCTGTCCCTACTCTACTTTCTTGCCCTTGGCCCAAAAGATACACCCTCCTCCTTACCTCTTTTTGAACTCCTCAACATCAACTGCCCTGCCTTCCTCCTCTGCCATCAGCTCTGTGAGGTCCAAAGGGAAGCCGTAGGTGGTGTAGAGCGTGAACGCCTCAGCACCGGGGAACTTGCTCCCAGGAGAGAGCGATGCGACAACCTTCTTGAAGCGCTCAACACCCTAAAGCAAGCAGCAGAGCACCGGCAGAAGGTGCCAATGCAAGAGGCGGAGGTAGATATAGTGGCACTCAAAAGGGGGACAGTGTGCTATTTGATACGCGAATGCAAGAACACACGCGGAGGGGGGCGAAAGGAAGAAGCACAAGAGATGCATGGCGCTAGCAGGGACTCCGATCTACAGGCAATATACGAGATGAGAACTACCATAAACAGAGACGAATGTGAAGGCACAGGTTGCTGCAAGTGCCAGAATTTTCAGACTGCCTGAAGCTTGGCACTACGAGGTTGGCGGGGCGTGGTTCGGGACTTGCCTTATCCAGAGTCTTAGCAAATTGTTGTTCTTCCCTCGAAAGAATCTGTTCGACCTTCTCTTGACGGCGGATAAGCTCCGGGAAAACAGCACCGAGGGACGAGCAAACGCAAGACACCAACTGTGGAAAGCTTTTGTCTGAACAGGGACAGATAAAAAGACGGGGTCTTACAAGGAGGCAAGCTCGGAGCACGACAATGCGAAAGAAGCGAACCGGAGAGTGACTCCCACCGTTCAAGGTATATTTGCCAGTATGCATGCAATGCGCAGGACAGAGCCACACTTAAAGGGAAAAAGGAAAGGACCACGGTGCAGTCACACACTCATTCATACGTAGTTACGTTTGCCCGATACAGCAACTCCAACAAAAAAGAGAAGGAAAGCGAAGAAGGCAAAAGCCCAGACACAAAGAAACACCAAGAGGTAGACCGGTAGGAAAGGGGGTCCAAGATCTACGCAGGAATATTCAATTTCCTCTTTTCCACAGGTATTAGCCTTCCTGGAAAGCGTCGGCGTACCAGGTAGCTGGAGTGTTTGTTTCGCAAAACGAATAGCTCTTCTGAGAATTCTTCTCAAGACATAACCCCGTCCCTCGTTCGAAGGTTCGGCTCCGTCAGTGATGGCCACGGATAAGCACCGAATGTGGTCCGCCAAGACACGGTAAGCCATGTCTATCTTGTCTTTGTCCGCTGCCCCTACCTAAAGTAGAACATTGAAAGGATCGAGAGGGGGCAGATACGTCATACAGTGGAGCGCTAGGCATTAAGAGCCGTCACGGTTGTGTGCAGGCACTTGAAGAAAACGGCGGTGGCCAGTGTTCACCAATCAATGGTCAAGTAATCTGCACACGCTACGGACTAAAAACTCGACTTTTTAGGGCTTATGCTACCAGGGTTTTGCAATCACCTTCCCCTGGTACGGTGGCAGCTTCGGGTTGAAAGAGTGAATTCGCTCAAAAAGGGGCAAAAATAGATCCGTGTCGTAGTTTGACTTCTTCTGCTGCAACACTGAAACCAGGCGCTCCAAGCCCATACCTGCGGAAAAGTACGCCGAAACCACAGAACAAATGTCATCCCTGATCTCCCCCGCAACAGAAACACACACCAGCAAACACTGCGCATTGCAAAGGCATCCCCACAAGCGGTGGTACAAAGGCAGGCAAAATGAACCACAAACCATGTAGCCAAGAAACACACGCGGCCCACACCCCCATTCCCTACAGAAACCTATCCCCTGAGAGCAAACAGTGTGCTCCCTTACCAACACCAACTCCTACCTGTATCGACGCAGGGTGCAGGTAGGGGTGTGAGAGTTTGGCTGTTTTCCCTGTTGAACTGCATAAATACCAAATTCCAGATCTCGAGGACCGAGGGATCGTCCTCATTCACCAAGCTCGCAGCGTCGCGGCCACCTGAAAGATGTGCAAGAGGAGATGACACTATGGAGTGTGTTACCCCTTGGAACTATCCATTTAAGAAAACCTCCAGTTCAAGCAATGGTCAGCAGAGTTCATAGTAAGGCTTTGAATGCCAGCAACTAGAACCTAGCTGGGTGCCTTCACCAAAAGGCAGCATTAAGATGCAGCAGTGGTTCCGCAAAGCACAAAACGTGCTACTACGGCAGGATGACCTCCTCTTAGGGTTTTAAGTACGGGGACTAGGGTGTATAGGCACCTATTCGATCAAAGTGAATCTCCGTGCATGGACCGCAGGGTCCTACATCCGCCATCTCCCAAAAGTTTTCCTTCGCTCCGAACGGGAGAACCCTGAATGCCGACATCGGTAGACATACGTGAAGGAGGATCAAGTAAACAAGGCTGATTGATGAAAATAACCAAAATAGCAAGGCAAAAAAGGAGCCTGTCAGCAAAGACAGACGCGAACGAAACGAACATAGCGCGTCACATGGCATACTACTCCTCAAGTTGGCCAAAAACCCCTCAGTGCTAAATATGCCAATCCCCTTACAAACCTTTCTGCAGGTAGGTATTTAAGCCAAATAGCCTTCGCTTTCTCGTCCGGAGGACAGCTCGGGAACTTCGGATCTCCACCAAAGTACGTTGCGTACAACCTTAAGCATCCACACACCAGGAAACACAAAGAGCAAGCGATGCAGTGCGGCCATACGGAGAGAAGGCTCCTTGTAGGACCTCCTGTGAAAGCGCTTTCTGGCCCATAACGCTATGCGATAATGCGATTACCATGGCACGTGATAGAAAGAAATAAAAAATAGTCAGCAGAGGCGCCGAGAAAGCCTCATTCGAGAGGTAGGAAGCACCACAAACACGCCCCCGCCGCTACTTCGCATACGTCAAACTCCGTGCAGCCACGCATCGCTAGTAAATCCCTTGTGGTGTTCAAATACAAATAAATACTCAGAAAAGCGTGCCAACTGCTGGACGACCCAAACGCGAGGCGGTGGCCTATCTCTTGCACTTCTGACCTGTCCTTGGGCAGTTTGTACACCTCGGTTAGAAGCGTCCACGCCCATTCAATGGCTTCATCTTTGAAATAGTCCCCGAAGCTCCAGTTTCCCAGCATTTCAAAGAACGTGTGATGGTACTCGTCCTTCCCCACATCTTCCAGGTCATTGTGCTTGCCTCCAGCCCGGATGCACTTTTGTGTGTCAACCACACGACGTAAGCGGCCTGAAACAAAGGAGACCGATCAAACGGCAGTATTAAAAGCAGGCAGAAAACGAGCAAGCACTGAAAAGAAGCTGCATGAGGAAGCTCGATAGAAATAGGGAGGGACAGGCAAGACAGCCCGCGGAATAGAACCATACCCAAAGGGGAATTCTTGTCCACCTGGCCCAAAAAGACAGGTTTGAACTGATTCATACCTGCAAGCAAAAACCAAATATGCATTCAGGACCACAAGCTCAAGCGCTCGCGAAGCTCTAAATACTGGTGAGAGAAGAAATGTACTAAGACAAATGTACGGAAGAAGAGATGGAGACATAGCAAAAGGGTGCAGAGGAAGGCAGAGACCACGTCTGGAAAAACAGATGCAGACATCGAGAACAAAGTAAAGTCATATTTAGATGGCCGGAAGCTGTAAATAAACACAAAACGAGCAAAAGGTGCGTTTTATCAGTCACGCGAATGCACTGACGTGCAATTACGAGTGCAGCACTTCGTGTGCAACAGGAGATAGCACAATGAAGCAGTTCTCGTCTATATTTATCCACAGGCACATGGGGGCCACTGTACTACCAGCTGCTCCCATAAGAAGCAGTCCATCCTCTCCGTGGCTATAGATGCATGCCCCCAGATGCCAACACCGCTGCCCTTCCTATGCCCTAGACTCTGGTGCTGAGCCTGCAGTATGGCAGCAACCGGAGAAGCTTGATTACCGGCATTAATAAACAGAAGTGTATTATCTCCATGGGGAACGACAGGAGATGACGCGTATCTCTTGTGCTGCATCAACTCGAAGAACGAAATGTAAACCTCACGAACCGCCGAGGAAGGCCAACCCTCCGCCCGCGCTTTCTCAGCCATGGCTTGCAGCTCTTCCATAGTCTGCACAGCACCACCGGTGGTTATGCTGGTGGAGCTTGGCGTCGTCGTCATTTTTGGATGTCTCTGCTGCTGATTTATTCTGTTGGTGCTGCCGTATCCGGTTGCTGTTCCTACAGCTGCAGCTGTTCGATCACGTTGGAGAAGAGTGGTGGCACCTGGGCAACGGGGAAAAGAGCTGGATTGATGCAGCGAAAAAGCCCGTGCACCACGGAGTTGGGAGAAGGGGGAGAAGCAGTTATTAAGAGGAGATAGGAAGGAACTGGTGTGGCACAAAGCTGTGGGGGCCAGTATTGTACGTACAGTTGTAACTCTGGGGAGAAGGCCGGGAGCAAGAGAAGTGAGTAAAGAGACAAACGCTAGCAACTGTTGCATCAAGAAGGAGAGCGACACGAGAAGAGAAAGTGCAGTTGTTGGACACAGTCCTGGGGGCGACCCACGGAGCTTATGCGCCAATGAGCAGCTGGGAGTCTGCTGAATGTTAACGGAAGAAGACGGTTGAAAGATAGATTTAGAAAATAAAAGAAACGTAACAAAGCTCATTTAATATCGTAGGACGAAGAAACAACATAATCCACAAGACTACGGAACAGCAGAGCACCTGCCCTTCGGCGGCTGCTACAGCATTCTTACAGCTCTGGAGAAGCTCACTGTTCTGCGATCTAAATACACTGCCCCTCCCCAAATTCTCCCTGCCACTGTATAATGTGGATGGGGGCTAGAAGAAACTGTACCTGCGGAGATAAAGAAAGCTAATTGCTACCGCGTAACCAAATAAGCTGGTGTCTGCATGTCCCCCAGCTGCGATGCAAGTGCTCCACTGCGTGAGAAACCGGCATGGTCCTAACTCATATATATTTTAACTACCAGGAGTAAAAAAATTTCACTTTAGGCGCAGCGAAGTAACCGCACTAGGTCCATGTTGGCGGCTACATGTGCGCTGGGGATTCGATGGTCTTCGGCTGTTAATTTGCGATAAATTTGGTGCAGTTCACGATTGTTGTGAGTTGAATACATGGGCTTAATGGTAATATATCTTCCGGGGCAGCTCGGATGCCCTTACATTCCACCTTTGAGCGTACCCCGTGTGCACAAGCACAAGGCTTGTGACGAGAAAGTGCAAAAAGAAGAATGCGAAGATGTTTAGCTAGCAACACCCGTGTTGCGAATTCCCCTGTTGGGTCTCATTCTGCCTGCGTGCTCTTTGAGCAAGAATGGAACAGCAACCTCTTTTGGAGAGCAAGCCCGGAACTTTCTGCGGACGAAAAAGTCAAATGTAACGTTCCATGTAAAAGATCTTAGTAGAAAGATACTTAATTGAATCGAGACACAATGAAGAATTACTAGGAAGCCAGTAGCCCTTCCTCAAAAGAAGTCCCCGTCTCCCTCGCCGCGCCTTGCAGAGCCCCCCGACATGCGAGTGGGGAATATGGGGTGCATCTTGCCGCACCCGGTCAGCAAATCAGCATTCACCGAGAGCGCACAAGCTTCTAAAGCAGCGGCATTTGAAATTGGTGCCGTATTGTATCCAGCGAACTGCGCTTTGCAACTATTATCATATATGAACAAAAAACTCCGTTTCTCTCATTCTGTAGCACTTATTAATTACGCAAAAACATGCAAGAGGAAGTATGTTTGTGTAGTTTAGCCAGCGATACTTTATACCATTTCTGTCCCGCTTCAAAGTACATGCTTTCGTGTTTCATACCGGTACATCGAGACCAGCTGTTTGCAGGACTGCGGAAGGATTCCCGCCCTTTCCGCACTACCCAGGAAAACAAAAGAGCGACAACAGTACAAATGTGAAATGCAAATGTGTGCACCTATCGCTGACAAGGAAAGGACGGGATGAAAAAGGCACACACTAGCCCACTACCAACAAGGGTCCAATCCCAACCGATCGCGGCGGGGCAACGTCTCGCTTAGAGCTGGATTGAGTGGGCCTACAACGAGAAAACAGAAAACAGGTGGAATGTGCAAACGGGATTAGAATTCCCAGTGGTCCAGCAATGTCTCCGCACCTCGTGAAGCAATGTTGGTGTGCAAATACAGCAAGAACATTTGCACAGTTGAATTCCAAGCCTCAGAAGAGGCATGAGAGAGAACGTAGAGAAATTCTGCCTGTCAGTGCCTGCTCATAAAAATATGATTGTAGGCATCACCTTGATAGCAGATCCCGATAAGGTTTCAAGGGAGTTCCATGGACAAAGGTAGCTATTTCAGACAGAGCATGCACTACGTAGGGATAACTGCGATGAAACGTACGGAATACTTCACTGCTGCACAATGCACTGACCCAGATAGAGCCTGCAGCAACGAACCCCACTGCTCCTCCATTACTCACTGAAGACTTGCACTCCCCAGATAATGTCACCCACTCTCCCACCTAGTGGGTCCTTTGCGCTCGATAATCGGAGAATCCTGCACTTCTACTGCTGCCTCTACAGGGGTCAGGTGCCTGCACAGCAAAGTCCGTGACCAGTTCTTAATGCTTCAAAAAACTCCCCTAGGAATCCAACATTGATAACTCCGTAGCATTACCAACTTTTAGGGAAATTAAAAGACAGCAGCACACTGACTTGAGAAGTGCAAGTAGTCCTAGCCACGTGGGCGTAAACTTTTTCGTCCCGTCACCTGCACCTCGTAAAGCGTGCGAATCCTCCAGGATCAAATCTCAAGGCTCGACACAACCTGCCAACCACGCTAATATATCCGCAAAACTCCATCTAAAAACACGCGATTATGATTACTGGCGCATTAGCCAGCTGCTCTGTGAATATCTGCTCTGCTCTAGATCGCTGCTTAATCCGATTTGCATGATCCAGGCCTGGAGCAAGGTGGCGCTTCTCAGTCTATAGCAAGGGTGTAGGGGTACAAGGCAGACCATTGTAACAAAACAAATCGTGTCTCATGAGAGCGCTTCGCACAATAAAGACTATACAGTCAAGCAGACAGTTTTTCGTGAGCACAGTAACGCCAATGCTGCAAAAGAGCGCCGGTGGTGCGTTGTGCCCATGTGCCCCAGGATGATTCGCAGTGCTCATATTATGGCCATTTGTGCCGACGGATCATAAAGGCATGCCGGAGCGCAATGATGAACCTCGGCTCCCTGTCCGCACATACACTCCTGGTGAATCCTTGAAAGTTGTGGACTTGAAATAAGGATAATTGAGCGACTTTCTGAGCCTTGATAAAGTCAAGCAAGGAATGAGATGGGCATCTTTGCCAAATGCGTAGACAACGACGTAGATGTTATCCTGACCCGCGACCTTCGGCAGTCCAACAGGACCAAACACGTATAGTAAGGTCAGCACACATTGTTCGAGGATTCAGAAAGCCTTGCGAAATGCCCTGGTCCAGGGGGATTACACCGCTTTGGCTACGGGCAGTTTGGGCTTTACAGTGCATACTACTCTACCCTATAAAGCATCCCAGCCCACCAGAAGGACCGCGAAGGCTTTTCCCTTGTAAGGTGTCTCCCACCCAAAACCAAAAAACCCAAATAATCATGTGCATCACGCCAACTTGCAGCGTGGAGCAACGTCTGGATGTAACTTTATTGAGTGCTCGCTTCGTTTTAAACCGTGGCAGGCCTTCCTCGACAAAATAGTCCTTCATATACCCTTCTGGATTACAAGGATGCCTAAAGCAGGCAACATACGCAAATTCGATAGACATCGTAAACTATGGCACCCAAGAGCACCTGCGCTGCACAATAGTAAATTGCTGGGGCATCGCGAGAGCGCGTCGGCAGCGAAGTTGATGATGCCTCTAACTTACTTGACTGTCAAGTCATACCGCAGAAGGCGCGCAAATAAAGCCTAGGATTATCAAAAGTCTTGAAAAACAGGTAAATTCAAAATAGACTGACGATTTGTGTAGACAGCAGAATCACGCTCATGAATAGTGCTGGCATTGTCAACGCCCCACCAATCCTCATAAGAGCTCTGTTCTCGCACTGCACACCGCTGCTCAGCTTCAGTGAAGAACTGGAGTAATTAACAGTTTTTTGGTAGTTCGAAGACCCTGTAGGGTGTTGAAAAAGAATAGAGCCTGCCGCTACGTAACTCGCGGTGGTTCTTGAAGAGACATGACGGTCATCGTATGAGCAGCGAAGAAATGGAAAGGCGGGGTATAGACGTCGTTGGTGGAACATCAGTCTTCTCTAGTCAGATGACAGAGCACGCTTTCCAGAGTATAATAGATGAGCAAGCAGTCATGCTGGAAAATCGGATTCGATTCCATGTATTTTAAGAGCTCGAGAGTGTGTAAACTTGAAGGCCACGCCTTGATCATGTCGATTGTAGCGGATTTGGTACAATGCCTGCAGGAAAAGTGTGGACTACAAGGCACACACTTGTTATCATGGCACGTGAACATATGGATGCCTTTAACTTCATGTTTTTACCCCGAAACAGCTAGTTCACATGCCGTAGGTACGCGTAAGCTTTTCGGTTGAAAAATTAGACCCTCTCCATGTACATCGTCATCCACCCCTCCTTGCTTGGCAGTTAAACATCGACGTTAAGTCACCCCTGCAGTCCAGCGCAGGCGCTAATTAATACAAGCAGCATGAAATATGCTCAAGTTTGCCAGTGTAAGCGCGAAATGCCGTTTTATGCCTGTCGCCAGGCTGAGTGAGGATTTGTTGGAACGTGTCTGGGAAAACAATAATGGAAAAGAATGCAACTTCGTGTATTTGTTCAAGTCCTTTGCGAATACGAGACCCCGGATGCGTTTGCTTCACAATTATCTTGTTTAGGGGCTTAAAACAAATGCGCGTGCGCTACAATTCATCCTTCTTTTCGCATTAACAAGTGGTTATGCCCACAGGTGCCGAGCAATTCCTGCACTTTTCCATTTCCAACAAGCCATCAAGCTGACCCCCGGTCTTCCATAGTAAAAGAGCTTCTTATGCCGCGAAACACAACTTGAAAGTCATCCGGGGGCCAGCTCAATACGGGTCGCTGGACGACCAGCACGTGGCGAGCGCGCTGGCAGCTCTTCATGATCTAGGGCATCCGCGAGCCCCCATTTGACATTTACTCGTTCATACTGTACTTAGTCTAGACATTTAATCAAATTTACAACGCAAATTCATGTGCAGAGCCAATAAGACTGCATGCATGCTTAGAAGCGCCTTCTCTTACTGCCTCCCTCCGCCATCCACATGAATATTATGCCTCGCCTTGTTGACGGGCCGATAATGCCGTACTCCCCATAGACGAAATAAGCCTTGCTGGAGAGTTTAGTCGTTGCTTCTTCGTAGGGCTTCCTCGCACGTTAACCTCCACAGCGAGCATGTGTGGCCCCATGAGCTCCTTTGATTGGGTGTCCCATGGCATGCCTACTAGTAAAAACGGTGGATGGTCCAACGCAGAATTTTGGATCATACTAAGATGACCAAAGCTCAATTTAAAAATGCATTTAGCTGAGGTGGCCGTGCTAGGCATTGCGTTCAGCTGCCTGCCAGCAAACCCGACTCTCAGGGACTGCGGTAACGAGTGTTTATGCAGGTCGTAGTTCTGGTTCAGCTCTTCGGGTGACAAAACGAGTTCATAGCCAGTGTCAGGTGATGTTAGCAATTCTTGGCCATTAATGTAATCTTCGATCAGCACAGAACTGACCCCTGATGAGTCCCTAAGTGTGAACTCATTGTCTGTAGCCCCCTTCGCTACGCCGCAGCCTGAGTTGGATGCTTTTGACTTCCCTGAAACGCTTTATTGGCTGCCAGGTAGTCTACGCCGGCTGAGCTCAGTCTCATTCTTTACGTTACATTGAATTTTGCATGCGATTACAGGTCCAGAGTGCGTGATTGAATCTTCCACGAATAGAACCAGGTGCTCTGGAGGGCTCAGAGGCTGGTTGAAAGCACGGGTTTTCTCAGGCTTTATTTTCTCGTCTAGTTCCGGCTGTACTGGAAGGTTGGTCGAAGCAGCCGGGGTGACCATAGGTTCTGTAACCCGAATAGGCTCTTCCATTTTACCAAACCAAAGCACTAGTTCTGCTCATTTGCCTCTAAAATCTCTATCAAGCCTTCATTTGCGGAGGCTTTGCACTTAACTGTTAATAGGTGAGCTGCTTCCCACCATGCAACCACTTGACGAAACATTCCACGTTGACCTGATACGCATCACCGATAGAGCACATATTCTTGTACATTTTGGCTTCTGCGAGCCACGCAACACCACCTCGCGTTTTTCTGTGTAGCAATCCATTGATGCCTTTACATTACCCCACGCTTTTGCTTGCTTCAAAGCTTGTTGAGCTGATTTGGGCCTAAATCAATGAAGCAGAGTGTCTTTTTTGAGTCTCAACTGTAGTGATTCCTGCAGGCAGACAACTAACTCTGGGGGGAGTGAGCCACACTAGACGTAGTATCCTCCCCATAAACATGCTGTAAGGAGCACTCGTTTTATGTATCTGCGGAATACCAAGTGAAGCTCATCACCATACAGCTGATGGAAAAATTGAGTACTTGCTCGTACTTTTGGCTATAATACTTTTCTGGTTGCCATAAAATCATTGAAGCATTCATAAATAGTTAATCGGCTAATAAAATAGTGTTATTTTGTCAGCTGTCTAGGCGTGCCTCGGGAGCCCCAAAGGGCTTTCCGCAACAGGTAGTTCTATTTTTAAATTAAGAATGCGACCCAATAACGTCGGATCATTTGATTACTGGACACAATTCAAGCCAAACAAGTTGTAAAGGAGTTTGTGCATGCTTTGATCTATAGAGCTAGTAAATGAGCGGGGAACAGTTGCATTGAACTATGCTGTACTACTAAGTGTGATGTCCCATCGAAGGTGTCCGTAGGGAGGTGTTGAACTCCAGTCAACTAAAATTTAATTAAAAGGTTACTGGAAGGCTTTTCTTTGATAGCTGCGTATTCCTCCTGCGGCCCGCCTCGTTCCCAACATTTGAGGAAAGGGATACTTAGAGCGAACGCAGCTGCAACCCCGGGCACTGCGAACATTCACGGGCAGTTGTACGTGAGTGTTCCAACACATAAGCATACAACATTGCGATTTAATGTATCGAGCTAGCACTAATATGCCAAGAACGGGGGCATGAATTGTAAATAATTATTTCTAAGCATAATAGATGTATCAGAAGGTGTCCAATGCAAGCTGCTAAGCAACGTGCAACAAAGCTATCTCTCTCCCTCCTCATGTCAGGAACTTTGAGGAAACTGGCAGGTATGCAGAAGAGCCCTTATAAGGAGTACTCAGAGACATTTCAGTAGTTTTTATCGACTCTTGAGTCAAGGGTTTCCCAATAGAGATCTTAGATGCAGCGCTAGAGGTGCGCTGTGCTGGACAGGCGCACTACGGGGACGCTCACAAAGCTTCGACCATCTCAACAGTTAGGCTTGAGTAAAACTCTGTAAGACATATTGTCAAAAGACTATTTGCATAATCTTCTATCGATAAACAGACAAAAGCAGTTATGTTGCCCATGTCTGTCATGCATGAAGGCGTGCTTGACTGTACATTGCTGTATAAGCTACCACGTTTGCACAGATAGATTGAAGTCTATAATTCAGGGAAAACGATAATGATTGTAAATGAGATGGCGATAAGGGTAAACGTCGTGGGAGTACATCGGCCCGTTGCATGTAGCGTTGGATGCTCAGTGCCCACGATTATCACAAAAACACCTCTATTTGAGCAAGAACTTATGCATGGCCAAACGAGATGTTGAAAAAGTAGGGGAAGAGAGTCGTTATAAACAGTGTTCATCCGTGGTATAACTTAACCGATGCAGATAGGGGGGGTCATGCATGACAAAGTAATCAATGCATGCTGTTTTGCTCTCGTACACAGCAACCCAATGGCTTACGACACCTGCTAGCATGTCTGATTAAATGAGAGGGCAACACGTGTGTTGGAACATGGCTTAGGCGATTTTTTCCTAGTGTACTAAAGTATAAATGGCCGTAAGGAAAACTTTCGGTACCATTTTTTCAGTTGTCATTCCTCTTCGCCGTGGGGCGGTGGGGCCTTGGCTGCGCCCACTTCGATCTCCTCCGGCCATTAGACTGCTCGATCCTGTATCTTCCTTCCTTTCAACTAATTTCTCAGCAGCATATCCTACAGGGCGTATTTTCTTCAAGCCATATAACAGTCAAACTACTTCCTCCTTACAGTTAGCACGTTATCTCAGCGTGAGCGCTTCACGTGGTTGCATTGAAGATACAATGAGTGTGATGGCCCCCCCTGCGCAACCCACTGACCAAGAACCTACGCTCGCAGATAAGTGAGACTAGCGCACCTCTATAGGGGAGAAGATACAGCCTATTGGTGATAACCCATGAGTGCAGCGGGTACAGTTGCGTCCGCTCTAGTTAGTCTTTCCCTCTTGAAAACCCCAATGGGATGCTGAAGTTCTTTTCGTTTAGCTTGTCCTGCTTTATGCTATTTAGAGAGCCGCAAAAGCTCCGTAAGGTGGATGCTCAGAAAACAAGAGGCGAAGGCAAGAATGGAAATGAGGTCGACCCGAGGGAATTCTACGAAAGTCGGTGCAAATTTGTTGAACAGCTCCGGAGCAAAAATGCTGCGTACCCTCATAAGTTTAACGTAAGTGAAATACAGGCGTGAATAAGGCAGCTGGTTCCTATGAATCTTGTTCTCCAGGTCACCCGCAGACTGTTTGAGGGTGCTTTCTCTATCGGACCATGCATTTTTGTGATGATTGGGAATTGGCGTCTACCCCTATAAGTACATATTTGCATGAGCTGTGGAGTTTTCTAAATACACCACTGTTGAAAGGTATACTACCGCCATTATTCAGGTCACAATAACGATGGAGGAGTATCAGAAAAAGTACGGAAGTCTGGCCGACGGCATGCACCTCCCTGAGGAAGAAGTTTGCCTCGCTGGTTCGTATTATAGCTTTTTAGCTGAAGATTTGTCTAATCTTTGTTAACTTTCCCCCAACGACTGTAGCTGACCTGAGCAGTGAGCTGAAGATCTCGTCACAGGTGATTTTGACTTTTATGCGAGAGGCTTCAGAGCGTGGAATAATGAAGTATACAGCGTTGCCTATATTTGTTCTATTCCTGTAGGGCGCCTGACACGCGTGGCAGCAAGTGGCCAAAAGCTCCGTTTTTACGACATTCGCAGTTGCAACCTCCGCCTCCAAGTAATGGCGAATTTGGGGGATCATGATCCGTCGACTGGAGACTTCTTTGAGATTCACAATGCGTTTCGGAGAGGCGATATCGTGGGTACGGAAGCCTATAAACTCGATCTGCCTTTCTGTATACGTTGGATTATAGAACAGTGGTGTTCCAAGAAAGGCGGTGTTCGATATGACTTTCATGCCCTGCAGGCATCCGTGGTTACCCTGGCAAGTCGAAACGCGGGGAGTTGTCTATTTTTCCTCGTGAAATGAGGCTGCTGACACCCTGTCTTCGAATGCTCCCGGAAAGAAATACACTGAAGGATTTAGACACTAGATTCCGCCATCGGTTTATCGATCTAATCGTTAATGACCAGCCACACAAAATCTTCTCCATCAGGTGATTCACATATCTGCACAGGCGGTGTAGCTATTTTCTGGCAAACATATAATCCTTAGGCAGAAAAAGGAATGGAGAGTTTGTTCAGCTTGCAGTTTATTTCCAAGGTTTCCGATCTACGTAACGGACAACCCTTTGTTTCTCTATTAGCGTTCGTATCACTGCCGAGAAAGATGTAGGAGCACCCTGAGTACTTACGTTGCTAATTTGCTCTATCTTGCAGGGCTTCTCCCGTTTCCCCGTGTTGTACACAATTTGCCAGTCAGCTCCCTTTCTTCGATTCTTCGAGCCGTCTTGCCTCAGGTCGAAGGTTATTCGTTTTATGCGCGACTTTCTTGAGGATAACGGATTCGTAGAGGTTGAGACGCCAATGATGCACCCAATCTTTGGGGGCGCCAACGCGAAGCCCTTCATTACGCACCACAACGACCTGAAGACAGACTTGTATATGCGTGTTGCTCCAGAGCTATACCTCAAGATGCTTACAGTTGGGGGCATGGAAAAGGTGTATGAAATAGGGAAAAACTTTAGAAATGAAGGAATCGACATGACGCATAACCCGGAATTCACAGCGTGTGAATTCTATTGGGCCTACGCTGATTACAACGATACAATGAAACTGACTGAAGAAATGCTTTCCGGTAAGACTAGCCCTTTCAATTGTTGATATTTACTTCAACGCGTTTTGTCGTGCTTGCACATTTGTTATACCCGGCGTATTTGAATTTCTGGAAGTGTGTCCCACAGTTTAAGATTATAAGCTTACTACTGAAGAGCAAGCATTGAGACTCATGGATGTGTCGATAACTTGCTTGTCTCCTTTTGCCAGTTTGCTCCTTTGCGTTGTGAGAGGCATTTTACTGGTGTCAATGTAGATCTGTACTTCACATATTCTGGGCTATTCACTTTTGGAATAGCCAAATGTACGAGCCTTTGTGTTCAGCAATGGTGTTATCTATTCACGGAAGCCACAAGATACCCTTCCATCCTGATGGCCCCAACGGACCAGTAGTGGAGCTCGACTTCACTCCTCCATTCCGGCGCCTTTGTCTAGTTGAGGAGATAGAGAAACAGGCCGGTGTCACGTTGCCGCGGCCGCTGGACGGCCCTGAGTGCTTGGAGTTTATGAAATCCCTTATCAAGAAGCATGGGATTGAGCTGCCTAACCCATTCACCCCCGCTAAAGCCTTAGACAGTCTGGGTGGCCGTTTTGTAGAAACTCAATGTACAACGAAGCCAACTTTCATTATAGAACATCCGCAGGTGATGTCTCCCCTTGCTAAGTGGCACAGATCTAAACCGGAGTTGACAGAAAGGTTTGAGCTCTTCCTAATGGGCAAGGAATTGTGCAACGCATATACTGAACTTAACGACCCGAAGAAGCAACGGGAATGTTTCATGGACCAAGCAAAGGTAAATGCCTCCCGATAGTTTGCTGCTGTTTTGTCACCTACCCTCCTAGCAGTTTCCCGCACTTTTTAAGGGTGCTGACAATGAGGGCCAGTAGGCTCCCACAAGGTTTCTCAAGTGGATTTTTGTAAATCCTGAACCTAGGTGCACGACAATGCACAGGCAAGTATCAGCAGTTTTCTGAATTTTTGCGTGTGAGAAGGCAAGGGACCAGGGTGACGACGAAGCATGCCCAATTGACGAGAATTACATACTGGCCCTGGAATACGGCCTGCCTCCCACATCTGGCTGGGGTCTCGGCATCGATCGACTGACGATGTTCCTCTCGGATCAAATCACGATCAAGGAGGTTATCCTTTTCCCTTCCATGCGCCGTAGAAATGAGAATACGGGAGATAAAAGGACCGCATAAGCCAACAATGGCTGCATTTGCACGAACAGCTTGACTAGTCACTTGACTGATTCGTAAAAATGACCCTACTGATGCCCTTGTCGAGGGGCATTAGCGGCTAATGAAGTAGCGCTCGTTTGCAAACTTTTTCTTCCTGGCAGATTCGCATGTGGTGATCCTGCAATACTTTTATCCAAAGGCTTTGTGGCGACGAATATGGGGGGCTATAATCATAAGGGTGTTTCTGGCCGCCCGTTTCCTTATCCGCAAAGCAAGCAGTTTTGTTGGTGGACGTGAGCACTATGCCTGATGGAAAACACGTTTCTATAGAGTTGATTGATATAGACGGATCTAACATACTTACGGATACAAAGGCGTGTTACTGCAGTTCTATACAGGCTCTTGCTGCTGCCGGTATCAGTATACCAAAAGCAAAACAATTATGGGCATGACAGCGCGAAAACCTAGGGTGTTGAAAAGCAATGTTTGGTGCACCAAGCAGGGATTCCTCATGTTAGAGCAATACTGCGCCCCTCATCCATCGTATTTCTTTTGCTTATGCACATCTGCTCCAGTATATGCACGACTAATAGGTCTCATGCTCTGCAGTGCATGCGGTTGTGTGCTAGCGGATTTTGATAGTACGATGCACAATAGACTACACGTACTCCGCTCCTTAACCCATTGATTGCTGGCCAGCGTAGCAATGAACAGCTGATATGAGGCATCTTCGTTATGTTTAGGTCTAATACCGCCGCCTGGCCGCAAACCACAAAAGTCCCAAGGTGGCACATGTAGCGGCTGCTGTTGCTGCTGATACAGCCAGCAGAATCTGATGCTTCTCACATGTGTTCGCAGCTTCGCCAAGAAGCCAAGCAGCCAAGCGGGAAGCGAAAGATGACTGACACGATGTGCATATCACGTTACACTGCTGCTTTTGTTGCAACGCTGTGTACAAACTGCAATACTCTGCGAAAGTGTCATTATCACAGAACAATCCGGGTTGTTCCTGTGTTTCAGTTGTTTCACTGTCCCTCAATCTGCGTATAAGGAAAGGCACATCAATCTCCTCCACGCCATATGCATATTCAGTAAGAAATGCTTTAGCCTTTTCCTCTGCTTCCTGAACGGCAACTGCATTCGCTGCAGTTACCCCCAATCCCCCGAAGTCCTCTGCCTCCCTTGTCCTCTCCTTTTGCTTGTTGCTACTCTTGTGCGATACTTTCGTCTTCTTCCGAGGGACCTTGGGCGGCAGCGGCAGCAGCAGAGAAGCAGCGGCACGCTGTAGGTCTTGGCGTTCAACTAACAACTGCGTTGGCTGGTCAGCAAGCAACTCCGCCCGTCCTGCATGTAGTCCCACGACTGTCAACTCCTTCACCATGTAAGAATCTTCTAAATGGTAGCCGCTACCCCTATAGTACTCCCGCGTGCCGATTCCCGCAATTACAGCCATCCGGCGGTACCCTGAAGTGCAAACAACACAAATGAGGACGAATAGGTGTCATACAGTTAAGAAAGACACGACGGAAAAAGAAAAAGGAGGAGGCTCATTACAATAATGTGATTATTAGCCATTCAGGAGAGCTGCGATCGCTGAAATAACGATTCGTTTTATCGGCTGTCGTCCCTCCTGTAGACCAAAATTTTCCCTGGAAGAAGGATGTGGAAAGGTGTAAAAATAAAAGGTAGCAGCTGTGTCTCAAAAGTGAGACTGGTAAGTGTTTCAGATGCTGGCTGTGTAGCTGTGACATAACCTATGTGTATGTCAGTATAAACATTGAAGAGAATGAAGAATGGCCGTACTTATTTACGCTGAAGCACCGCTGCAGTAAATTAGTGTGCTACCAAAAGACAGACACGTCAGTACGGAAGATAGAAAAGCAGTATCTACGGGCAGTAAGCCACAGAATGTGATGATCAGTACCTTTTGCAAGGGCCACAATCTCGGCAGCTTGAATTAGCCGTCGGCCGAATCCAGCATGCTGTGGCCGCATGTCGTCACTATTCTTCGCTTCACCGTGGGCTACCAGACGCCCTAAGCACAGAAAACATGCAAAAGGCGCAAAAGTGATTAAAAGCTTCTCTGAGGGCAGGAGGCGAGCCGCGGATGAAGACGCATATAAGCGGACATAAACGAAAAGCTGTGGACCGCGCCAGGAGTGCATTCAAAAGCACCAACACGACGAGAGCAAAGTGTAAATGGACGCAAACTGTCAAACCCCAAAATGCCCGCTCACATTTCCGCACAGCTAGCCCTAAAGAATCGTACCGTAAACATGAAGCTCTCGCAATAGCGCCGCCCCATTCAGGACGCTGAAAGGGCAGTCCCGTATGTGTCGTTTGCTACGAAGTCTCATTCGAAGAAACCCGAAAATGGTTTTTCTGTCGCGCGTCTCAAACGAAAGAAAATATTCCACGCCGCCGTTTGTTTCATAGCAACGGACACAGAGCTCCGCCAAACTGTGGAAACAGAAAAAGGACGGAGAAATGAAGTAGGATGGACGCACGTTGGCGTTTGCATGTACAGGGAGGAAGGGCCGGAGGCCACAGGAAAAATATATCTTAACAAACGGCTCTGTGCTGCCCTCCTATGCTATTAGCATCATGCACTCCCACCTACTAAGACTCTGTATCCCTTCGTTACCCCAACGTGCGTTCCTGTCTGTGTGGCCTCCCCTCACTATTACTACTTTTCAACACATCGTTCTCTTCACCCCTTATTGCCCGTTGCACACAAAATTAGTGTTCGGTTCTGTTAAACCAAAAGGGCGTGCAAGCTCACGCTAAGTCGAACTCGGCATCCTTCACTTCGCGGCATCGAATGCATTTACATCGCAAATGTCTGCTCTCTAACTCTCTCGCGAGTTCCTGGCTAAAAACAGAAAAATGAAGATGAGCAACACAGACAAGGACAGTAAAGCCATAGCGCGAAAGGACACACTCAATGGGATAATATACTCGACAGAACATGCCACCGCAGAATCGGCAAAAGGCTGCTAGAGATGTGCCCCCAGAAATGCGCAATACATTTGCATCCGGATGTGCACGTTCAGGCATATAAAAAGATGTATCCAAATACATGAAACCTTTACTAACACGCGCTCTGAATGCGTGCACTTTGCGGATTCTTTATAAGCATGGGCGGCTAGCCTACCGTAGGTTTGTGACGCTGTTACCTCCTATGATGGATTGGTTTGGGATGTCTCGTACGACGCGATTCAGCCGAATCCATGGATGAACTGCCGCCTTGACCGAGCAAATAAGGGATAGTAGGGTCTCTCCATCACTGTCTGCATACGGTATATATTTTCCCTCTTTGTACCATTGCTGCGGCAAACAAAACAACGGCGTAGCTTTAGGTTGTACACTTTTGATTTAGCATGTACACAAATAATGCGTCTAGATACATGTTGCATAACAAGGCGATGACTTGACACAGCACATCACAACGAAACATATGCTTCGACGTTATGTACTCCACTAAGTATGCAGCCTGCGCATCCATGTGGTAAGTATACGGGATTTAGCAGAGTGCCACTGCCATGTTGCTCGAGCAATTCTTTCACACTATGAAATATCTTATTTTGCCTATTTGTACCTCTATTGCTGAAAAGGGTGTTACTTCGCATGGATAAATTTTCCACTGGTCGGCCTGGAGGTCAGGGGATGAAAGAACGTAGTAAAACATCTGATAATCAGCTGCAGGACTGCTAGAAGGCAGATCAGGCATCAGGTGTATATCAACCTGAAACAGAAGCCCGCAAAATGTAAGCGTTGCTTACTGAATTTAGCATTTTCGGAATTCTAGCATTTCAACTAAAAACGGTCAATCATCCTTCCCATCACTCTTTGTTTCCACCGTATGCACACGAATACATAACAATACACAGCTTATTTATCAGCAGATAGAATGGGAAAACGGGACAGACTTTGAATCCAGCATCTTTCAGCATGCGAATTGCGCGGATGGCGTCCCGTCTTGCACATCCCCTATTGATGAACTGAAGCACATTGTCATCTACATGCTGCACCCCGATCTGCACCCGAGTGCAGCCGAAACGACGCAGACGGCGGAGTTCATAACGCGTAATGAAGTCTGGACGCGTTTCCTATCAAACAGAAACAAACAACAACAAAGACATATTCATATTTTCAGTTCCTATTCAGGAGAAAGCAAAGCCCGTGAGGCTACCGAGAGCAACAAAAAGCACCGCTTAGGCATCCACAGAAACTGATAAAACTGAATATGAATGGTCTTCCGAAAGCTGTTTAGAAACCTCAGTTTAAGGGCTAAGCATATGCCGTTGTTGCTCGTAACAGGCGTTCTGAAGACCGACAAGTGTCAGGCCAACAATGCGGCATGCTGCAGTTTCATTTTCGTGCTGCTCCTCTTCGAGGGTCAAGCTGCAAACACCATCACAAAGGGAGAAAGGAAAGCAGCCAGTTACTACATTATTATCGATAGTACGTAAAATGGTTACAAAAGGTAATTCTTGGCCGAAATAACGGATGACACGTTAGATATCTGCGAATGTTCCTACGGGCTGCGGGTCGGCTCGGCCTTGTCGAAGACATTCGCGGCAAAGTAAATGTCTCTGATGAATTCTTCTTGATAGTCCTGGGGATATCTTCATACACATGAAAAGATATAGCGCATATCAGCCCATGCAATGAAGTAAATGCAGCAGGAGGAGCAACAGTAGAAGATGCTAAAAGGAACGGCTCGCAATCAGAGTATACGTGACAAACCATTACCTGCCCGTTACTCGGCTGCATAAAATTCATATCCAGACGCATAGACCCTAAGACGCAGTACCGAAATCCAGCTTTTTGTCCTTGCTTACCCGCTCCACGTGCCACCCAATACGAGGACTTCGATCTTGTCAACAACGTGTCCGTTTCTTTTAAGCGTTCCTGCTCTGTCTTGAAACTGTTTTAGGGGGCTCCACCCATTTTGGTTTGCCCTGAGGACTGCGGGTTCAGTCGAGAGGTAAGATCGTGGTTGCCCCGGTTCGTTAGGGCAGTAATGGCAGTCCTGGGGGCACGAGAAACGACCTGGAGCAGTTAAAACTGTAATAACAACAACGCCACTGTTTGTGCGCACCGCCTTTCTTCTCATCAAGCTTTCCAACATCGGATTGCGTGCACTACAATCTGCACCGTTCTGCGTGTCCATCCCCCCATCAGAGGCTTGTGCAGAGGAGCCTTCTTGCAAATCCTCTGCACATCTTTCAGCGGCGAGCAAACGGTTGTACGCTGCAACCAGCTGCGATTTCGCTGGAGCAACTTTGTGTTTTTTCCTGAGCGCCTGCAAAGCCTGCTTGAATTCTTTGTTTGTTTTTGGTTTTAATTTGACCAGGTCGGCAAGGAAGGAGTCTGCTGTTTCATCCTCCAGTACATTTCTCGTGGAAGAGTCGTAAGCAGCCCACTCTTTCATGCTTTGACGAAAGGATTCCAAATGCCGCCTCCGGTGGGGGTCCTCCAGGTCTTCTCTAGCCAAACGTTTTACATCGCCACAGCGAGAAGTGAATTCTGGACGTGTTGCGGGGAACCAGTCCAGAAGAGACTCTGAATCCGACAAAGATGACGCCTCTTTAGTGGCTGCTGCTTGCATTATGTACTCGGCGGCTGTTGCCTCCGCATGCCGAGCTTCTGCTGCAGGAGCAGTAGGGGAGGACGAAGACGGAGCAGATGTTGCAGAAGGACGACTACACACAATGTTTGCACTTGCAAGTGAGATATTATGGCAAGAAGAAGCAGAAGAAGAAGTAGTAGCTACAGGAGCAGCGGTTATAGCAGCAGCGGTTGCTGGCTGTTCGGATGCCAGGTCATCCATTGTCCTCAACAAAGGATACACCAAAGACACTTAATTAAGCGGAAGGAGAACGCGTGGATTTAACACGAATGCTTCAGCTCGGCTAGCCAAAACGAGGCACTGTGAAGGGGGAGGCTAGTGGAGAACTTCCAGCTGGGTCCCTCTTGAGGAACCTATAAATTCTGAGAAGAGAATTTGAGGCTTCTGACGAGCAGGATGAAAAGGCCTAGAAACTGCTGCGAAGTTTTGAGCAGTTATTCCCGTGGAGAGAAGGGGTTTGTAATCGCTGGAATGCAAAGACGCTACGGCAGCTTTTGAAAAACCGCTGCAGATATTTGCCCCGATATCATGATAGCAAGAGTTTTACTATATTGTAAGCCCATATACACATTGTAGGGCTGTTAAATACAGAATAAACAAAAAGCAAACAAAGTATGACTCGTCTTCTCCACTAGGTTGTGCGAGTGAAGGACTGTGGGGCCGGGGCCTGCTCCCGTGCAGGTAATTTATCTTCTTTTTACGGAGTGTCTCGTTGCTTTGATCTTACCGTTCTAATAACTTTAAATCACACTGTATGTACGGCCAAACGTAAGAAATAAGTATCCATGATATTTCGCCGGACTCAATCTTTCTCATAGCCCTTTTTTCTTCAAACAAGGCCGCCGCGCATTCGATGCTACTGTTTCGATCATTAAATAATCTTTAATGAAAACAATGACAGAAGATTCTGTAGAGGAAGATATCATACCTGCACCACTGAATCTGACAATTTGCCCTCACGGAAGGAGGAGCGGTGTCCTATATCATCAGGATCAATTCCTCCAGTTTCTCTTGTACTATTTAGTCTCCATGCGTACTCTTGGAGGAATCTGTCTTTACTTGAAATTACCTTTTTCAGCAGGGGATTTAGAGGAAGTGGATCACCACCAATGTAAATGAAGACAACATTAAGGGCCTAATGTAAAGCGTTGCATTTTTAAGTCCCCAGCAGCACAGCGCTCTTGCCACTTTTGCTATTGAGATAGTTCAAATCTTGGATTGTTGGCTCTTTTTCTTAATCTGCTTTGCATGGGAACCTCAGCTTTGGTACACACGGTCTCGTCTAGTGCGCTGATCCTGAATGAACCACATCGTTGACTAAAACGGGAATAAATCTAGAACAAAAAGACTTTTTCCTCCAAGAAAGTGACAGGACTAAACAAATAATATACAGCTGCGTGGTTTGTTCAATCCGACAATACTGCGGTCTACGAGCACCGCAGTTGGGTGGCTACACATACCCCCTAGATACTCCTTTGCATTCATCATTTCATTCGTGTTCGCAATTGATGTAGCTGATGTAACAATGCCGCACGTGTCTGAGTCTAAAATCAACTCAAATACTAAGCAACACGAAGAGCTACATGGCGTGATTTAGTGAAGCACGAGTTACAATCCGTGAAACTCTTCCCAGCCGTGCGACAATAAATCTGATGCCCGAATTTCAGTTAAAACCAATGGTAGTAATATCCTGACCCCAAGCCTAAATTCTGAGCTGTGGGCTCGCCGCGAGATCCGTCTTGTAGTAAAAGAGGCAATATGCTTCCGCCGCCAGCACCTCCAACTCCGAGACGGGCAAAACCAGTCCATCATCAAACCGAAACCACTGAGAAGGTGGCAGACAGAGGAAAATAAAGTAGCGATTTGTTAAACTAACATGGAAACTAGTTAAAAACCGTAAATTAAACCAGGAAAGAGAAACTCAAACTTTGTAGTGCACCAGAGGAAGAAACGAAACAGAGGTCAACACAGAGGGGCTGGCTATTGTCATGCATGATAAACACGAGTACCGCCCCCCTTCGTCGATCCAACTTCTCTCATTCACACAAACACACATACTTACTTCCGAGGCATCATCTATCGATCCCTGGTTCACACCTCCATATCTGTGCAGCCTTGTAGGCGGTAATGTTTCCTGTGTGGAAACCCCATGGGGTCTCTGGGCTCCGCTATGGTAAGGAGACCCACAAGCGGAAGGTGTGCTTGTAGATGGGCTATTTGGCTGACTGACAATGGGAGACTGAAGGCTTGAATTGGACCTGCTGAACAAACCAATGCGCTTTAGCAGCTCAGAAGGGGAGCAAGCAGAATTCCTAGGAGTGTCTGGACGGAGACTAGAACCTCCAGAAGCCCAAAGCCCCCGTGGGGAAGCCCCCTGGGCCCCTAAGGCTTGTGAGTGCATTTTGCTTGGCGTTGACTGGGGAAACTGGAACCGTTTGCGGCGGACATATGCCACGTAGTGCCCAGTGTGGCAACTGCTGCCCTTGTGCTCTATGACAGCTATTAAACGAAATGACGCTGAGCCGCTGCAGCAGGTAAAATACAGCACATAATGCACACGCAACCATGACCGTTTGAAGACGACGTGCCATATGCAAACAGATCGGGCAGATGGCAAGAAGACGCAGATGGAGGGCCGAAAGGGAAGAGACACCAACGCAGGAAAGAGTGAATGGGAAAGAGATAGTAAATCATGAACAAAAGTCGTGAGGAAAAGAGATATGAATTCATCTGCGGCCGGTGTTTAACCACCAGGTGCTGTGCACCCCTGCCAATGTCCGTGCTGAACAAACGAGTTCCGCAAGCCTTTTCATTATTAGCGCACGTATTCCTATAAACTCTAATGTGTTTTGCTTTGTACCGGCTAAGTTGGATGGACAAGTTCTCGAGGGGAAATTCCACTTTGCTTCTCCTTTTCTGACCCACAGCTGAAAAGCGTTTGATCTGGAGCAGCAGCACCCGCGGGGGGTGTGTGTAGCGTAAGGTCCTGATGGCAGTACAAGCGGGGTTTCTGCAGTTGCTGCAGCGGAATTCAAGCTCCTCCGCCCCGAAGAATGAATCGAGTAGTGTCGAGAGGGACACCTTGCTGGCGATGGCGGGAAGAGGCAGAGAGAGATCCCAGGCTGGCTCATACACTGAAAGCGATCGTCCACAACTACATCGGATTTCACTGCATAACTGAAGTATACACACATGCACACACACATACACACAGCCCATCGCACCAGAATTCTAGAAAAGGCTGAAGCTTCAAAGCGTTCTCTCTAGACCACCTACGCTACACTGAAGTGAGGTACTCGCAGGTGAAAACTGGTAAATTCCAATGCTGCAGTTCTGAACGTCAAACTCTGTAGCCTTGGCTGTGATTTAGCTCCCAAGTAATAAGTACCAACCTGTCCAGCAAAGAAATCTGACATGGGGGATGCCTGGTCTTCCAGATATTCCTTCCACTTCTTCTCAGCTAGGTCGAGACCCCCTTCGTCGTTATTACTCCTTTCAGCCAGCTCGCCTGTCCCCTTATCACCGGAGGTTTCTAACTGTGAGCCCACAGAAGGCAGCCCCTTTAGTGCCTGCACAACTGGAGGCCCTGACAGGCTGCTCTGCAAAGGACATATGAGGCTTGATAGAGAGGAAGCTGCTGTTGCACTGACTGATGATCCTGTTGGGGGGAGTTGCTCTTGCTGCTGGTTATCTTTGTCTTCAAAAGGTGCCAGTGGAGAATCGGATACAGAGGGGCTACATGATCGTAAAGCAGAGAAGGACACTTCCGCCTGAAGCTGCAGCAGCTGTTCTGCTGCCGCTTCTTCTCGCTCCTACAGTCGCAAAAATAGGCAAAGCAAAGCATCAGCATCTGCTGCTGCATGGCACGAGGTCTAGCTGTTACTGCTACTTGTGTCGCAACTCGTTGCCACCCCGGCATAACAGCAGCAATCACACAAAAACAACAGCACCCATTGAGTGACTCACCCATCTGCATGTTTTGAGTATCTCGTGAACAATATCAATGAGTCCTCTAAGGAATTCATGGCAGTCCTGCTGCTGCTGCAAGCTGCAGTCTTTCAACAGCAGACCTTCTAATGGTGCGACCAGGGCCCTTCTCAAACGTTCTGGCCTGATACTACCTGGCTGTGTCGCAGCTGTCTGCTGCTGTTGGTGTGGTGATGCTTCGGTCCTGCATGTGGCTTGGGAGTTGGAGTGGCGGGGCCTTCGAGCTGCAAGCCCTTCATGCGGATCCACACCCCGATCCACAGGACGAACGTTGGGACAACACCTGTAGATACACACAAACACGAAATGCTGATGCGTGAAATTACTACTCTGAACGTTATGTGCCCCATACAATCATCGCCAAAGCTGGAGCCCGAGTCTGACGTTAGTCTGCACAGAAGAGTGAAGAACTCCCTCAGCAGGAGCCGCCGTTGATTTTCGTCAAGGGTGGTGAGGTTCTGGGGTTGCTGCCTTCTCCTCTGCTGCTGCAGCCTCAGCTGACGCAGTATCTGCCTCCGTTGCAGTTCCTGCTGTTGCTGCTGGCCTGTTGCGTCTTCGTTGGGTGGAGTTGCTGTGGTGCTGCTGCATCCCGCAGCTGCGACAGCACTCGTCTCTTCATGTACTCCGTCAAACTCCTCGTTGATGAGTCTCTGTGGCCCCCAAAAGGCTCCACTATAACCTGGCTCAGGTGGAAGCCCCTCCTGGAGGGTGGATACAAAAGAGGGGATCCCCGCAAGGGCCTGGAGAGCTGCGTTGAGAAAACATGTGTTCTTCAGGTTGGTCAGGCCTCGCGGGAAGAAGGAACCATCTTCTGGAAGCACAAATCGCAAGCTCTTGAGGCTAGGATGAATGGTAAACGGAAGCGTTATGCCTAGCGTTCTCAGGGGATGAGGGCGAGGCAAGAATTCACCCAGTATTCTTGCCACACCTTAGACGCCGCTAAGCCTACGTTTACCTGCAAACGACTCTAGCTGCTTTCTCCAGGCTTTGTGTTCAGCCGAGGTTACGACGGGAGATCCTCCTCGCTGAGGTTCTATCCGCCGCAACGCTGCTTCCCCGAAACAGCCCATGGATGATGCCATTCGCTGCAGCCTACTGGCGACCCTTCGTCCCTTCCGCAGGCTAATTTCGGTGCTGCTGCTGTGGCTACAGGAAGTTGCAACATCGTTCTGCTCGTCTGCTGGCTGCGACATAGAGCACTCATCCCAGTCTGCATGGTCGCTTTCCTCACGCTGCTGCTGATGATGCTGGCTCTCTCTGCAAATGCTGCACCTCCCATTGCTGGATATGCTGCTGCTACGGTTAAGCCACGCCCTGCAGCCCTTCGCCCTCCTCCGCTGGCCCATCAGCAAGCCCATGGCAAGCCGACGAACCAGCTCCCGAGACCTCTGTTGCAGCTGCTGTATCTGCTGTTGCTGCGGCGCACAAGTGGGTGGTTCCACATGATCAGGTGCAGCTGCTCGAAGGCGCGGTATTTGCTGCTGCTTTTGCTGCCTCCGATGCTCTTGCTGCAGCTCCTGTGGCTGTAAGTGCTGCCGCTGCGAAGGCGACGAAGCTCTAAAGTGCTCGTGTGTTCTCGAATGACGCAGTATTTGCTGCTGCTGCCGCTGCTGCCGCCAGCGTGACTTCGGCCGCTCCTGCTGGGAGTAAACCTCCGAGGTAGGGACACCTTGTGACTGCTTGTTCTTGTAAGCTCCTCCCTGGCCCCTATCAGAGGTGCACGACTGCCCACGAGCTCCTGCATGCCCTGGGGTGGTCCTTGAGAAAGCCCTGAGACTGTTCGTCCAGACACTTGTGCTCCTGCTGCGGCTGCTGCTGCTGCTGCTGCTGCTGCTGCTGTCACTTGAGAGACATGAACGTCTAGTGGCATGTCGTGAAAGCAACTGGGGCCAGCATCTTGCATCAACACTTCGATCCGTTTGACGTCGAGCACCAGAACGTACAGATGATGCTGATGCACACAGCTTGACGGGTTCGGAAGCGCTGCGGGAGCCGTCTAGTGGTGGCTGGCCTGGTAGGACGCAAGGCAGGCCCAAAGGTAGTGATTTCCACCGAGTCCTACGACAGATGCTACTAATGCTGCGAGTGCTATTCGGGTTAACACAGTCAGCCCTGGGGGCTATTCTACTATTGGCTCCAACATCGCCGCCACAAGAGCCTGCAGCCCCCTCCAAATCTACCACTTGCGGTGTTCCTACATCCCACGGAGGTCCTGCCTTCCATTTTGCTGCTGGTTGCAGAGCTGTGTTGACGCTTTCGCCCTGCATAGGCCCATTTCCAGCAGTTGAACTATCGACGCCGGCTCCCCCAGACCGGTGCAGCTTGAGTGTAGCTGGTTGCCGTGAATGGAGCGGCTCTCTGGAGGGCTCTTTTGTTGTGTCAACACCTTCAATGCCATCAATCGGAGAAGCGTTCACGGGGCACACGGAGGAAGTCACCAGGTACTCTTTCTGCTGCAGAACACACGACGATTCACTGAATTTCGCAGCCTGATCTTGCTGGCTTTGGTGCTGGTGTGTATGCCGACCTCCTCGGTTGCCTACTAGCCGCCACCGCTGGGAAACTCGACGTTGCAAAAATCCCGATCCCTGTGATCCACTTGTTGCTGCCGTTCTTGATGCAACAGCAGGGCCCCGAGCACAAGCTGGTGCCACTGCAGGAGGCCCAGCGTCCAGCTCTGGGGGCGCACAGTCTACGTTGGTGGCCCACGATGGGGAACTCTGTTTCAGTCTGTAGACCATCTGTGCAGTCCCCTGGGGTCCCTGTAGATTTCTACTGTACGCAAGACAGTCCGGAGCTGTGCTGGAGAAGATTGGTGTTGTACTGGGGAATGCCTTCGGTGTCCTCTTCTGTCCCCTTTGAATGGCCTCATGCAGGCCCTCGAGTTGTTCGCAGGCGTCACGGAGTGATCTGCTTACACGAAGGATTGGGCTGAGGAAGATATGAACTTGGGGGAAAGCCGATCTCGTACGTACAACTCGAACGCCTGCTGGACCTGCTGTTGGTGCTGGGACTTCTATTGGCTTTGGTGTAAGCTGTGACCTCTATCCACATTTGACAATGCTCCCTTTGGTTGCGAAGCAATCTACCATGCGGGGTATCATGGTGCCACGGTTCTGATCAAGGGGGAGCAGATAGAAGATGGGCAAGCAAAAAATATGTCATCTTGGGCAATATTACATCTATTTGTGACGACGTGCTGGTGCTGGTGCTGGTGCTGGTGCTCCCGCTACTATGCTGACGTGGCTTCACGGGTCGTTGCAGCTATATAAGCTCATGCCATTGTTGAGGTTTGAGCAGCTACATGCTCTCCCGCAGCTGCCGTATGCCGATAAGCGTACAGCAGTCCCTTCCGTCCTTGTCCTTTTACTGCGCGAGTTGGAAAACGGCCCTGGGCCTGAAGAAGACAGAGAGACAGAAGATAAAAAGAAGCAATACTGAAGGCCGCGCTCTACTGATATCTTGCCTACGCGTGAGTTAAGCACAGGCAAAATGGTGAAGGAATTCTAAAAAACAGTAGTGACGAGGGCATGCAAATCTACTCTTACCCTCGTTCTCTTTTCCCCTAGACGCAGATAAAGGCTTAGCAGACGGCCGAAGCTGCATCGAGAGAGAAAGGCGAAACCCTCAGCATTTGTCAAAGCAAAAAGAATTTCACCGATTCAGGATTAAATAGACTTGAAGTAGAACAAGCAAATTACAACAAATATGCTGGGGCTGACTTTCCCGGCGATATGTGCAAGCATCCTAGCGCGTCATGGTGTTTTCTGCCGAGAGGAAATTAAATAAAACCGAAAAAGTTGTCTTTGATTGTATAGAGTTTGCTTTAATGCAATCAATTGATTAGCCAGTGTTGCAAAAGCCACTATGCAAAAAGTGGAAGTGGTCTACAAAGCACCAGGACAGCCGCAGCGATATTTTCCGACGGCAGTTGCTTAAGCCACGAATATCTTTCTGCAATTTATCTCTAGTCCTGTTTGCGCAGGGTGCTTCATTTTAGCGCTACCTTTTTTATTTCTAAAAAGGGCGGACAAAGTGCATGGGGCTCTCCTACTCGACTGGTGGTGCAGTGGGTTACACTTGGAAATTAAATATTACAACAGTTACGTAGGTTGAGGACTACTTTTAAAATCGCTTTTGGCTTCGAATGTTCGTATATAATTTAAATTTCAGAGTAACGCGAGCTCAGAAAACTAAAAACCAATGTGGGGTACATGTACACCAGGTGCATGAATGTGGCGCCATCTGCTTCTGCTGGAAGATACTTAGTCACGAGTGCTTTCTCCCCTCGCACTCTTCGAAATGATGGCATAGGGACCACGAGGGTGCACTTTGCTCCACCCGCTGAGCACTCTGTGCATTCTCAACTAATTACCAGAGCAACTCACATGCAGAGCTCTTCCCCTCAATTCAAAACTCTCGCGTGTTCCGTTTTTGTCAGTCGAGACCAGTAGCATGCAGGTAGCAGAAGGGTACCTGCCTATGTACCACTTCCAGGCAGACAGAAACGCGTAGAACACTGCGGGTGAGAAGGCCATTGTTGCCGCTTAATAATAGTAATGCAAAGCAAGGCGCACACACTAGCCAACTTCGAGCGAGGCAACAGCCAACATCATCACGGGGATGCACTATTTCGCTGTTGTCGGGAGGCCGAAATGTTTGCAGTGCCTACAACGGGAGAACAAAAGACAGAAACGTGTTAAAGGAATCAAGTATCAGTGTAGTCGAGCACTGCCTCCTTGCATTCTAGAACAATCGGGGCATACAAAAAGCGCCAGTACAGGTAGCGCAGTCGAGATATCCCTGAGGATTAAAATGGCGGCTCTTGTAACACACTTTTTGGAAGGAGAAGCACTTCAATGGTGGCTCGATCCATGAAGAGAAACTAGGGAGTATGCAAGTTCACTATAATTGGCCATTATAAACGAATTCATCGGCTGTTGATAAGATCCGCTCAGCAACAAGTTTAGGAGAACT
The DNA here is from genome assembly GCF_002999335.1 of Cyclospora cayetanensis. NCBI lineage: Eukaryota > Apicomplexa > Conoidasida > Eucoccidiorida > Eimeriidae > Cyclospora > Cyclospora cayetanensis. The sequence continues at coordinate 40,607 of NW_020312325.1, read as the reverse complement.
GCGGAAGCTGAAGCAAAAGAATATACCGTCAAAAGAATATACGAGAATATAAAGCTTCGGTTTGCAAAATCCACAAAGTATACACGCAGCTGCTGTATCAGGGGCCCATCTCGGACATACCGAAGCCTTCACGTCTGCAGGTAGCAGGGTGGGCAGCCAATAAACAACCAGCCAGTAGAGCTTCTACAACTCATTGACTAGGTGAGGTTCCATGAACATGTGAGCACAACACCTGAGTCTTTGGCTGACAGCGAAGAGCAACGTAGTATTTAAAACCTATGAATGCTGGGGTTGTATCAACAATTCTAATTAAAAGTCGACGGTGTACAAGAGGAAAACAGCTAAACCAGTGCTTCGAAGCAACCCCGAACAGCACCACACCAACGCACCTTCTTGTCTTGAAGGAAAGTGGCAGATAGAATCCAGAGCTTCCAGCGGAAGGAAAATTCAAGTGATGGTGAACAATGGAACTCCGACCTGTAGAATAAGGCTGCTTGGAAAGCAACGGGAATGGATGTGAAATGGAGGGCCCCCACAAGGGCTGCGGCGGTGTGAATGGGCCACAAAGTATAGACCGGTTGGGATTCTACCACGGAGATCTTCAACCTGCCGGGATCGCTGCCTATCATGCTTATCGGGTCATGAGAGCATCGTCGAGGCATTTCTTAGCCTTTTAAATCGGCTGACCATTGATGCCTTTCCACCAGCTGTGGAACGACTGTGTTCACATCAAAGCAAACTCTACTCTGCAATGAGTGTAGACACCAATTGAACAAACCTTTGCTAACGCCTATTTATCATAAGCATTGTAATCGAAAGTGTTCTTGAGTGAGGTGTACTGCTCTACACCAGAGATTTACATTTCGCATTTGAAACTGAACAGCAACGTGTTGTCCAGGCGCCTTGGGCTGCGCCCCATGCGGACAACCTGAAATTGAAAAATTGTTCTTGCCTTCGACTACGCATTTCTTCTGTTCTCCAGTTGGCACTGCTTGACAAAATTAATTTGTCTCACCAGCTACTTTGCCGAGTAAAGGCGAGACGTCTTTGGAGCTATTGTGCTCGCTCGACGATCCGATATTATGTCCAGTATGATCTAATGTCCTCATGAATTCAGTGGTTTCCCCGAACCAAGCTATACTACTATGAAGCTACTTCCTATGATTATGTTAATGTTTACAAGACCTTGCAGACAACACAATATGGCTAACGTCACATTTGCCTCTCTTCTTGCTCTCCAGTTTTCATCATGTTTACACATTGTTTCATGTATCGTTGCCAGGAAAGTAACCTCCAAAACAGTAGTATGCTTCACAACTCGATCTTATCAACGAATTGGCAAGGAAACTGGATCTGAACACGAGGCAGAGTGCCTTGCCACTCTACATAAAGAGAGTTGCCGCCTTTTCCACGAATAAAACGATTGCAAATATATGCCTCCGCCAAATATTTTACTATTATACAAGCAGCAGGACAAGGTTCACGCGGGTATGCAGCGGGGCATTTTGTCAATCATTCATAAGCTAGTTCACGTGAGTAACCTGGTTGAGAAGAAAGTAAAAAGAATCACACATTCATATGCATTTGGACCGATTTTGACTGGGCTTTCTGTAGGCTTTCCATGCCCACATGTACTTTCTGGACTTCCGGCATTATGAATGTCCGTCATTGCCCGTGTCATCGTCTCGCCAAGGGTCCCATGCGTTTGATTTAAAGTCGCGGCAGATGCAGGGCCAACGGAATATTTGGCGTTTTAGTTCAACCACTTCCTGAGCAGCAGGGCGCTGACCCAACTTGTACTGATATAGCGCAACCATAAGGCGCTCCGCCATTAGGGTCCAATCCGCACCTGTACGCGACTTGGATTCAGGGGGCACACTCACGTGCTCCGCCAATGGCTCCATAAATGCATCCCACCACAGATGCATATTCATTGGGGGACCCAGGACTTGGTTAATACACCACATGGCATCCGCCACTAGAAACCGACGAGCGAGGAAATACACCGCTATAGCCGCGCGCTTTCCCTGTACCGGCTGTGATAAAACCCAATTTGCATATTGAACCAGACGATATGCATCCACCTGAAGTGTTCTCATATCGAGCTCTGATAAGTGTGACTTGAGAAGCAGCTGTCGAATGTCACCGAGAATTTCTGAAAGGGGTACTCCCTGTTTTCCCGGGATATTCTGTGGGTCAAACGGCGGCAGCGTCGCTCCTGGGTCTCCAACCGGCACACGATAATATGGGTGCCGGGCCAGATCAGGCGAGGAACCCGGGAAAATAGATATCAAACTGCTGCCTGCAGCAGGACTGATATCGGAGGAATAGGAACTAGCCTAAAGACACAAACATTGCGGCACACAAAAGGTTATGCTTAACTGGGATCCAACCCTGAGGAACTGTGTTGAGCCACAAATTCACTCACAGCTTGGGCCTGGTCAAAAATAATATGGGCAAGACGAAAACAGCAGAGTGCCACGCCAGCACGCCATACATGCATCTCGCTATTATGTGGACAAAGGGGTCAACCTTAAGAAACTCACTAATTGCAATGCTACAATTACCGAAAAGACAAGGCACATACCTCCTGCGATAGGGAAGAGGTGCCTTCACCTATTTGCGTAGTGAGGGGCTGCTTGACTGTCGACGGTGCTCCTGCCTGGTCCTCGACTTGCGGTGCAGAATCGGAACCACCAAGCAGATTCTCATCGAAAAGCTGAAGCCACTTTTCTTCTTGCAATCCTTCTGCTTCCAAGAATTCTCCAAGGATGTCAGGGAAGGGTTCATCCTCAGGTATTGCTGGACTACTATATGGTGATGTCATGTGCCCAGACGCCTCCTCAACACCCTGCTCGCCGTGGCCAATTAGGAACCCAGGCACCTCTTCTTGGCTGACAGGGGAGTCAGGAAACAAATACTGTCCCAGGCTGAAAGGACTGAGTTCGATGCTGGAAGGCGTTCCTGGCCCAAGGTTTATCTCGGCCTGTAACAATGCCTCAAAATCTTCTAGTGGGTCTATCGAAGGCTCACCGTGTTTGGCTTTCTTGGCGGATGAATCTGCTTCCTTTTCTGACTCTTTCAGGTGCTTCAACTTCTTCTTCCTCTTTCTCGGCCGCTGTTCTCCTGTGCTGGTTCCAGACGTTGTTGCCACTGCTGGATCAAATACTGCACTTGGCTCCCCTGCTGCCTCAGCTTCTGGCTCCGTGCCCAGTACTGCCTCTGCCCCTTCGCACAATTTTGGATCTGAGCTCGGCCCTGCTCCCTCATCCCCACCTCCTGCTTCGCCACTAGCCAGCCTGCGATCTACTGCCGCTACCTTGTATTCGGTCCTACCTTTCAGCCGACACAAATACATTGTCCATATGAAAAACACAACAGATGTGATAATGGTAAGGACCTGGAAAGTTTTGTGGCGCCGCCATCTGTTGCTTGAGCCAAAATATTTTAACCTTTTCACTTCTTCAGGGTTTGGCGTAGGGCCTGCAGAAGGATTAGGGAGAGGAGGGTGGGCGACCTGAAGCAACGCCTTCTTAGTGTGCTGCCCGTGGAAGGGGCCGTCACTCGAAATCAAGGCAACAGGTTCATGCATTCCATCAAGGGTGTTCACAGCCATTCGCCCTTAGGTTTACATGGGGGTGACTCGAGCGTGCTATTGAAAGGCAGCCGTTGCTTGCGCCGATAGACTCGAGAAGGCGAAGTAGGTAGACTGAAATGCCCACATTGCCGAGGGCTCTACTAGATCCAATAGGATGGCGGTGTTAAATACGGTGTATTTGGTTGGGGATCTGATTAGTTTAAAGTATATTGCAATGTAGTCACAGCTGCTGCGTGCTCAGCAATGAAAATGTGACTACATATCTGTCAGATCTCGATGAATCCATTCGTGCTGCGCTAGTCGTATTCGCGCCTTTTCCACTCCTCTGCCGCATTAAACCATTGTTGTGCTTTTGAAATGGAGTACATACCGCTATCATAGAACAACTTGAAGTCGAACCCCTTACTGCAGAAGACCATCTTGGTCAATGATCCGGGTCGAGCCAGCCTCACCAAATCGACGTAGAAGTGGGGTTTCAGACAAGTGCACTGCACCTAGCCCCATCAACCATGTTCTATAGACCTTAAATGCTGTAGCATCTGTTCGTGCATTTAGTGGAGCTTCCGTAGGCACAGTTCTCCCCTTATTATGCTGAAGTTACAGGCTTGCGGCACTGCAGAGCGATCCATCATAGTAACCAGATACGCCATTGCAGTTTCATTCCCTACCACTCCGCTTCGGCAAGCAAGACACTATATACATACTAGGCTTTAGTCTTAAAGCTAATCTTATGCTGCAAGGAGTGAAGTCAGCCATCTTCCACTCTGATGGCTCTCGTGCAATACCTTCACAAGAAAGCAGCCCAGGTGCGAAGACTGTATTTGCGTTTATGCTCGCCAAGCAAGTGTATTGAAGTAAAACAACGTATGTTTGGAGTGGATGCGGCCTCGTATCTAAGCTTTTATCACGTGATATAGACGGAACGCTGTATGAGCTTTTATCAACCGCTGTCGACAGAACACTAAGGCGCTGAGTCGCCCTGCACCTACTGTTACGCTCTATTCAAGATTTTCCTACAAATATCCTCAACTTCAAACTCAATACGCGTTTGATAGAAGGCTATTAAACTTTCGTGAATATATCTACCTGTAGTTCTTCCGTGTTTCTGGCCGAACCCCTAAGTTGCTGACAAAAGGGGAGAAGTCAACTGCAATGCCCATGAATGCACCGGCGAGGCATTCCGATCATTCATAATTAGCTGAGCAGAATATCTGTACGTCATGACAAACTGCGTGCGCAACAGCGAAAGAGTTTCCGCTTCAAAACCACTTCGCACGCAAGTATAAGCGGGAAGAGCAGTGCTCAAGAGGAAAGCAGCGCGCACCTACAGCTAAGGAGGAAAATCGAAGGGAAGATGCAGAGTATCCTCTAGCGAACAAGAGGCGAACCAGCACGACTGTGGTGGTCCAACGCTTGGTTGTCCTCAGAGTGCTAAAATGTGAACGGCCTCTTACTACAGAACCTAGGACAAGTAAAATGTGTAGTGTGAATCGAAGTACACGGTAGTTTGGCAGCTCTTCCGCTCCTCATAAAGATATTCTTGCATACCAAAACAGGCGATGCATGCAGTAGAGTAAATTTTACAATCCCATTAGGAGGAATAAGCATTCATGTAGATGTGGGATAATTTTAATAGTGCAAGCACAATTCTGAGCGTAGAGAACACATCTGAGAACATCAGTGGGTATTTCTTTTTAAGCCTTGATGACTATTGAGCTGCATTCTAGTCACAAAACAAGCTTGAGGCAAGAACAACTATTAGGAAATGAGAGAGGTATCGCCCATTGCGACTCGCCTTGTGAACTAGCCCAAGCCACGAATTCTGCTGCAGGCAACGACGCCCACAACTACTTCTTTGTCATCCACTGAGATTGGCATTGGCCGCCACTATGTTTCGTCAGCAACTCTGCACTAGAGTGTTTTTGCTTCTCAATAGTCTCGGAACCCAGCACTGCTACACTGCTTGTGGATGCGTCAGCTTAATTCTACTCGCTTCCCTGCGAGGAGTAATTCGGATACCTTTGGAACTTCTTTGGGAACCCATTTTTAATAGTAATCGAGGATTCTTAGATTAAGTAAAGGCAGCGTGGTATTTTGAGCACTGAATCGCGGTAGAATTGCAAATGGTCCGAGCCACCTGGCCACAAGCCTCTTTGTCCGATTAACGTCTGCTGCATCCTGTAGACTTGCATATCCACCAGAACCGAATATCCAGGCTCAAAACACACAGCCAACTGCCGATCATTGTAGTTACGTGATTGTGTCAGGCTTCATGCATAGATTCGCGCCCACTAGGCAGCTATTCTGTGAACCTCCCCCCTGCCAACGGTTGCTGGTGACCCTCCCCCCTCACCGCCTCGGCCATCTGGCCTACGCTTCGATCAAAGATTCTTCCCCCATGCTATATCAAAAGTGCGGTGTGAGTATACATATACGCTGACTCAGTACAAGGAAGAACATCGTGCCGAACAGTTGAATGTCTGTGAGCATGGGTGGCTAATAGTGCAGAAGGGGACGGCTCGTGCCCTCCAGCTACCCGTTTGCCTCAGGGTGGTTCGCAGCGGTCGTATTCTTGTCAATGAGTAAGCGCATCGTACAGGCACGCCAGAATGCACTAGCGCCATTTAGGTCCCCACCCAAAATGACACGCCTTGGGAATCTTGAAGCTGCAATGCACGAGGCAAGCGTAATTGAGCAACTTCTTCAGCCGTTATGCAGTTGAGGCACGGGAGGAAATGGGCAAAGCTGCTGATTCCGTCAACAATGGCGTAGTTGCTATCTTGACCTTTGACCTCCAGGAGTCCAACAAAGAACATTGGTAGTCAGAACAGTCAAAATCTTTTCAGAAAACATTTGGTCTTTCACAAAGGTCGGGTTTAGCAGACCGTGGCTTTAGCTGCTAGCAATTTGGGCAGCACAGTGCATACTGCTCTGTTGTGCTCAGGCCACCAGAAGGACCGTAAATGCTGTTCCGCTGCATCTTGAATCATATGGTGTTTCGAAAGACCATGTTCATAAACATTGCGTAAAACGGCACTGCGGAGCAAGGTCAGAGTGCACAGGTGACGGTGTCGTTGCTTGTTTTGAACCACAACAGGCTATCCTAGACGTGGTCGTCCTTCAGCTATTTGTCATTCTGATTTTGGGAACAGTGGCGCATACATGGATGTCAAAGGCACGGACTTCAAGCACTCTCGATAAAAGCCATGAATATTTGTAGTTGCGAGTGGCTGCGCTGCACAACAGTGAATCACTGAGGCGTCGCGAGAGCACGTAAGCAGCCACGCTGGTGATGTCCGTTATATACCTCGGTGTAATATCGTAGTGCAAGAAGCGCCCAAGCCAGCAAACAAATTTAAAATAAGCAAAGTCCTGTAATCTCTGTGGAACGTACATTGCAAATTGACGAATTGGCTGGACAGTGAAAGCACGCCCATACAAATAGTGCCTGCATTTTTCGTGCCACGCCGCATAAAGCTCTTTTTCCCGCACCGAGTACCACTTCCAATTTTGGCGAAGTGGCTAGCTCAACAAGAAATACGTGTATGCTCTGGAGAGCCTGCAATGTATTTAGAGAGAAAGCACTTACCTCTATGTCACGAATATCGGTTGTTAGGAGGAAACAGTGTCAGGCAGCGCAAGTAGGGGTTAAGTTCTAAGGCGGCCAGCATGTATCCGTGCTGCAGCATCAGCCTACTCTGTGCAGGCCCTAGACAGAATTTTCGCAACTACTTTGCTCGGAAGCATAGGGATCCGAGCGTATCGAAAAATGAAATATTGATTAGAATGTGCAAGATCCCGGAAATTCGCAGCTTTTCTGGGTTGTGCGTAAAGGTAAAAGTCTCGCGTCAAATATTTTGACTATTTGTTCAAGTCCTACATCCAGAAAGGGAATTATCAGGAACACAGGTGCTCTGATGAGAAATAAACACTTGCATGCCTTCCCACATCATTGCCCCATCTACAGTAGTTCCCACAGTAGCTGGTTCGAGTAGCATGAATGTTGTAGGTGCTCTTAAACATCTTGGCTCAATCCTCAGGCATCCTCCATGCAAATTTCCTGTCAGCCCTGCTTGAAAGCTTTACTGAAGCTATTGATCAACTTGAGGTTGCATCTCAACTGAGGCAGTAATGAGAACAAACGCATATATCTACATTCAAGCTTGCAGATGCTGGCATGGAAAAACATTTTCATGCCTGCCATCAGGTTGAATGAGGATTGTAAGAAGGTATATGCGAGGGAGGTCAAATGTCGATTTGACTGTTAGGCCGTGTATGTTGCAGGCTAGTTCGCCTATTTGACCCATCGAGAGCTTCTTCACAGGGGTCCTGTTGGGGGCATTAAAGTTGGCACTCAGATGCCATCTTCCGTCGTTTCCCGGCATCCACACCGGGCGATGCATAAGGGCGCTAGGCAATTCCTGGACTTTAGCTATTTCTAACAAGCCATCTGCCTAAAGCTCAGCCTTCCCTCCATGTTACGCGGATTTTAATACTGCAAAACATAGCTTGGGGCTGAGTCAGGAATCAGCTAGATGCGTTGCGGTGGACGGTCAGCATGGTGCTAGTGGGCCGGCAGCCCGCCATTATTCAGCACATTTGCCACGCTCTCCTTGATACTGCCTATTCCTCTTGTTCTTCAACTGAAACGTCAATTGCATTCACTAGTAAGCACTCACCACAGTTGCATGAAAAATGTCGCTCATGCTATTGAAAACCAATTCCCTCAGGCTCACCACACAGAAATCCGTTGTGAAGAAGGGCAGGCGTTGCTTTTTTGTAGAGGTGTTTGGACTACAGAGTGTGTAGCTGTGCCCACCTGCGCAGCTTCCACGGACCACCTATGGCATAAGTAAGATTATGTCATGGTGCATAGGTCGAAGGCTGAAGTAGTTGGCCATAGTGCTAAACCCAATTTCGACTTTCCAGGGCATGTAACTGCCATAGGCACAGCGTTTCTTGCGTTTTGCCTCCCGTCTGCAAATAGGAGACTCAAAGACTGCGCTTGACAGGAAGCGGACAAACTGCAGTTTAGCGGCGTCTCCTTGAATACCGTTAACACTTTACATCAACTTTCAAGGAAAATTAGAAATTATTATCCATTACTTTAAGTTTAGTTCTGCTAAGGATTAATCTGGAAGAATTATTCAACTGAGGTGCTATCCTCTTGGGATCCCGTCACTGCAACGCAACATGCGTGGGGGGCTCATCCTCTCCTTTGTGTGCCTTCTTTCCTCACTAAGCAGCATGGTTCCACGAATTTGATCTCCTAACGGCAACTCAGCTCTCCGTGTACGTGAAGACGTGTACAGAGTAAATGTTAACCTTTCCGTGTATGCCGACCGATTGAATTTCCTCACTTCAGTCTTCTGTCATTTCCCGAGGCCCGCCGATTTCGGCGCAAGCCGATAAAACAGGGACTGTAGGAAGGCTTGGATTGTAACTATCCCTACAGGTAGCGTAACCCTTTGTGTTAGTACAGCCACCACCAAACTGTGGGTCCTTCTAGCTACCATGCCGCAAGGTGGACTCGTTTCCATCCCTCTGCTGGTACCGAGTGAGGTACACTCCGGGCCGGCTGATTAGCGTCAAGTATTTGACCACCATTGCAGTCGTCATACGTTTCTGATCGGCATAGGCGCATCAATATATTTACAAATTTCGAATTGACTCACAAATAGAGCCTTCCTACCAACTGCGAGTCTACTCTGTTCACATCATCTTGAAGTCTGATCTCTGTCACCCCAACAGGCGTTGTGCCACCGTCAGCTTCAACCTCCAGAGAATTCATTTTCCCGAATGCCTCCACACAAAACAAATTACTGACGTGCCGAATAGCGTGACTAAAGCAAGACAGGTGTTCTATGGAAATGTGATTTCCCAGTGCATCCGTAGCCACTGGATGACTGGTGAACAGCTGCATCGAACCCTTGCGGTATTACCATTTGTGACGCTCCATGCAAAGCGTTTGCAGGGATGCGCCAAGATCCACACCCATCAGGCATATCACCGAGCTGCATTACGTTTTTCCGAAATAAGCTTGCCCCTTAACTCTCCCGCGGCCCTAACATTTCCCGACATGAAGGGAAAGGGCATGTTGAGGTGCACGTAGCTGCACCTCCAAGTGTAGCGGGCCAAGCTGAACTCAGCAACAAATCATTACGCTACTTATAGACAATAAGGAATTGGTAAAGAATTTCACTACGAATATGTCCCGCTGTAGCCTTGGCATGCTCCAACAAGACTCAATGTTGTGTGCCTGCACACTAATTGCTTTGTGCACTAGGCGTGAATGCCAAGAATGCATAGGAGATGGGCTGCGCCAAGCCTCCATGTCTCCTAATGTTAGGATCTCTGAGGGTCGCCGGAGGGAGAGATGGTGGCTTTTACGGAAATTACTCAATAACGTTCTATCCAGCTTGTATTGAATCTGGAGCTGAGCGCTCTCTTACGAAATTAAGTTGAAGCATTGCAGTTGGTAGCACCGAATGAATCAATGCAATCCTTCTTTTCTCATTCACTTGCCGTGGATGCATTGAGCTATCAGGTTTTTCTAGAACAATTGTTTGGTTTGACTGAGGCTAATTGTTACTTTTGCTGCCTGGTTGTCTTTTGTATCAGACTGGAACGAGGGACAAAGGGATGCACCGTATGGTGGTGGAAGTTGACGGTGGACAACCTCTGTTGGCGCGACAAACGCCTGCCTTCAAGCTCATGTAGACAAAGTAGCTTCGTCATTGGTAGAAAGGCGCAATTTCGGAGCCAATGTAATATTTATGGACTCATCGATGACTTCATGCTGACCAGACAAGCATGACAGCTGCACTGCCGAGCAGGCCGTATAAATTTATTTGGCTGGTTGGAGATGTTGCTGGCATGGTACCCCACACTTCAACAGTAGCTAGAATTCATTGCAGCACGTTTGTCGGAGGTAGTACACTTCAATGGTAGGGCTCTTCTTGTAGAGAAGTTTGTCTGCCTGGGAGGACCATCACAGCTCAAGCTTTCATACAGGCCCTGACCCCTCGGCTCGTGCCGACATCCGCATAACGCAACCTTGCATTGGTAAATCGATAACGTGAAACTTTGAATATCAGAAGCCTTGACACGCACGAACACCTGCTTTACCATTGGTTTACAACAGTTATACTTGGAGAGCCACAGCAGGTAGTCGCAGGGCGACATCACCTCAGCTACCAAGCCAGCAACCACTAGGGCCTCCACAAGCTATGTACATCATCATGTGTCAGAATCAAATGAGTCCACTTCGCCGTGTTGTGTTGATACAAATGCGCTACATGGGAATCAGGAACTGGTGGGTTGTGAGAGTCACTTCTCCGGTGCTAGTCAACAGTCGAAACCGGACGGGAAAAGAGAGCCTCAGTAAACCTGAATTCCGAAGCAGCCCCAGACGGCCCCCAATCAACGCGCCTGCTTCTATTTTAGCATAGCCACTCGTATATTGGAGAAGTGCGAGCACACGCACAAACGCCGAAACTCTGAACAAAGACACCCGGCCAATCGGAAGCAAGCTGCTTAAGGGAGAGACAATAGTCCATAACTTTAAAGAAGCCTAAGCGGCCTGACTGTTTGGTTGTTTAGTCGCTGAGTCGCCGCCTGTCCTACAACCAGCAACACGAAAGATTCGGTGATTCCTAGATAGGCCATTGCTACAGCAGCGTTTTGAGTACGTTGCGGCCTCGACGATTTGTTTTGCTCAAGCCTTCTCGGTTCTCCCAAAACTTGGCGCTGAGCTCATCACCCAAAACACGATGATGCAGTTCATCAAGAAATTAAATATAGTCAATTGTGCATACACACTATTTTACCGTGCATAGGGCCGCCGTTGAACTGAGTTTCCTCCAGTATGTGGAACAAAGGGCAGTCCTTCCTGTTCCAAGGCGTACATCATCTCCCACCTGCCGATCAGATATTTAGTAGTGGCCCAAAATTACGGCCACCATTTTTTATTGGGGCACGATAGCATCATCGAGGCACCCATATACGTTTTATTCGGCTACACACCCACTCGTGCCTTTCTACCAGCTGTGGGATGGCACAGGCTGGCCTCTGCCTCCCCCACAAAAGTTGTGACACTGCTAATTAAAACCTCCAAGGGACGATTGTCCAGTCCGCCTCCAGACAACCTAACCAACAAAATAATCGGGTAGCTTGTTTGGTACAACACAACTGTTGTAGAATGACCTGAAATCCCACTACATCTACGGCCAGTGGAGAAGCGGAGAGAAGCTACAACGAACTATGCGGTGCAATCAACTGTAACTCTCCACCAAAAGGTTCCCACAAAACGACGCTTTCTCTCAGAATCCACTTACACAGAGTATAAAGTCATTGTGTTGTCTCGAAAAAGCTCGGTCTATCCACTGCTCGCCTCCCTATGAGTTTCCAGCATTAGTGCAGGGGGCCGGCTACGATGCGTCCTGCTGCATCCCATGTATAGTCTCAGTACCTAGAGCTAGCGCACGAAGCATTTGACATGCAGGTACATCATACTGCGTGTTCTTGTGCCAAGCCGACTCTAGTGTGCAATAAATGTAGACACTAATTCAACAATCCTTTACTACAACCTATTGATCATAAGTAGTGTGGTCGAAAGCCTTCTTGCAGGTGGTTTTGCTGCTCTACACCGAGATGCGCATTTCGCATTCGAAACTGCACCGCAACGTGTTGTCCAGACGCCTTGGGCTGCGCCCCATGTGGACAACCTGAAATTAAAAATTTGTTCTTGCCTTCGACTACGCATTTCGTCTGTTCACCAGGTGGCACTGCTTAACATGCTCTGATCCTCTCCGATATCCACAATACCTGATATTTGTCTCAGCAGCTATTCCGCCGAGTGAAGGTGGGACGCCTTCGGAGCTATTGTGCTGGCTGAGCAATCCAATCTTATGTCCAGTATGATCTAATATCCTCATGAATTCAGTGGTTTCCCCAAGCCAAGCTATACTACTATGAAGCTACTTCCAATGAATTTGTTAATGTTTACAAGACCTCGCAGAAAACACAATATGGCTAACGTCACATTTGCCTCTCTTCTTGTTCGCCACTTTTCGTCGTTTCTACACGTTGTTTCATGTATCGCTGCTAGGAAAGTAACCTCCAAAACAGTACTCTGCTTCACAACTCGACCTTATCAACGAGTTTGCAAGGAAACTGGATCTGAACACGAGGCAGAGTGCATTGCCACTCTACATAAAGAGAGTTGCCGCCTTTTCCACGAATAAAACGATTGCAAATGTATGCCTCCGCCAAATATTTTACTATTATTCAAGCAAAAGGACAAGGTTCGCACGGGTATTCAGTGTGGCATTTCGTCAATCATTCATAAGCTAGGTCAAGTGAGTTACCTGGCCGAGGAGAAAGTAAAACGAATCACACCAAATCACACATGCATATGCATTTAAGCCGATTTTGACTGGGCTTTCTGTCGGCTTCTCATGCTCAGATGTCCTTTCTGGACTTCCGGCATTATGAATGTCCGTCATTGCCCGTGTCATCGTCTCGCCAAGGATTCCACGTGTGTGATCTAAACTCGGGGCAGGAGCAGGGCTGGCGAAATATTTGGCGTTTTAGTTCAATCACTTGCTGAGCAGGAGGGCGCCGACCCAACTTGTACTGCTGTAGCGCAGCAACTAGGCGTTGCGCCAGTTGTTTCAAATTCAGACCTGAACGCGACGCGGATCTATGGCGAACACTCACGTGCTTCGCCAATGGCTCCATAAATTGACCCCACCACAGATGCATATTCATTGAGGGACCCAGGACCTCGCTAATACACCACAAGGCATCCGCCACTAGAAACCGACGAGCGAGGATATACAGCATATCAGTCATGAGCTCATCCTTCATCGGTTGTGACAAAGCCTTATTTGAATATTGAGCAAGACGATATGCACTCTCCATGAGCAGTTTCATTTCTTGCTCTGATACATGTGACTTGAGAAGCAGCTGTCGAACGTCACCAAGAATTTTTGGAAGCCATGCTTCTCGTTTTCGCAGGGCATGATATGGGTCAAATGGCGGCAGCGTCACTCCTGGGTCTCCAACCGGCACACGATAATATGGGTGCCGGGCCAATTCAGGCGATGAACTCGACAAAATGGATACCAAGCTGCTGCCTGCAGCAGGACTGGTATCGGAGAAAGAGGAACTAGCCTAAAGGCACAAACATTGCGGCACACAAAAGGTTATGCTCAACTGGGATCCAACCCTGAGGAACTGGTGAGGCACAGGTGAACTGCGGTGAGGCCCAGATTTGCTCACAGCTTGGGCCTGCCTGAAAATAATATGGGCATGACGCAAACAGCAGAGTGCCACGTCAGCACGCCATACATGCAGCTTGCTATCGTGTGGACAAAGGGGTCAACCTGAAGAAACTCACTAATTGCAATGCTGCAATTACCGAAAAGACAAGGCACATACCTCCTGCGATAGGGAAGAGGTGCCTTCACCCATTTGCGTAGTGAGGGGCTGCTTGACTGTCGACGGTGCTCCTGGCTGGTCCTCGACTAGCGGTGCAGAATCGGAACCACCAAGCAGATTCTCATCGAAAAGCTGAAGCCACTCTTCTTCTTGTGATCCTTCTGCTTCCAAGAATTCTTCAAGGATGTCAGGGAAGGGTTCATCCTCAGGTATTGCTGGACTACTATATGGTGATGTAATGTGCCCAGACGCCTCCTCAACACCCTGCTCGCCGTGGCCAGTTAGGAACCCAGGCACATCTTCTTGGCTTGAAGGGGAGTCAGGAAACAAATACTGTCCCAGGCTGAAAGGACTGAGTTCGATGCTGGAGGGCGTTCCTGGCCCAAGGTTTATCTCGGCCTGAAACAATTCCTCAAAATGTTTTAGTGGGTCTATCCAAGCCTCAACGTGTTTGGTTTTCTTGGCGGATGAATCTACTTCCTTTTCTGACTCTTCCAGGTGCTTCAACTTCTTCTTCCTCTTTCTCGGCTGCTGTTCTCCCGTTCTGGTTCCAGGCGTTGTTGTCTGTGCTGGATTTGATACTGCCATTGGCTCGCCTGCTGCCTCAGCTTCTGGCTCTGTGCCCAGTACTGCCTCTGCCCCTTCGCACAATTTTGGATCTGAGCTCGGTCCTGCTCCCTCATCCTCACCTCCTGCTTCGCCACTAGCCAGCCTGCGATCTACTGCCGCTACCTTGTATTCGTTCCTACCTTTCAGCCGACACAAATACATTGTCCATATGAAAAACACAACAGATGTAATAATGGTAAGAAGCTGGAAAGTTTTGTGGCGCCGCCACCTGTTGCTTGAGCCAAAATATTTCAACCTTTTCACTTCTTCTTCAGGGTTTGAGTTAGGGCCTGCAGAAGGATTAGGGAGAGGAGGGGAGGGGACCTGAAGCAATGCCTTCTGAGTGTGCTGCACGTGGAAGGGTCCGTCACTCGACATCAAGGCAACAGGTTCATGCATTCCATCAAGGGTGTTCACAGCCATCCGCCCTAAGGTTTACATGGGGGTGACTCGAGCGTGCTTTTGAAAAGCAGCTGTTGCTTGCGCCGGTAGACTCGATAAGACGAAGTAGGTAGACTGAAATGCCCACATTGCCGAGGGCTCTACTAGATCCAACAGGATAGCAATGTTATACATGGCGTATTTAGTTGGCGGGTTGACTGGCTCAAAATATCTTGCAGTGTAGTGAGAGCTGCTGCATGCTCAGCAATGAAAATGTGACTATATGTCCGTCAGATCTCGATGAATCCATTCGTGCTGTGCTAGTCGTATTCGCGCCTTTTCCACTTCTCTGTCAAATTAAATCATTGTTGTGCTTTTAAAATGGAGTACATACCTCCATCATAGAACAACTTGAAATTGAACCCCTTACTGCAGAAGATCATCTTGGTCAATGATCCGGATCGAGCCAGCCTCACCAAGCCGACGTAGATGTGGGGTTTCAAACAAGTGCACTGCACCTAGCCCCCTCAATCATGTTCTATAGACCTTAAATGCTGCAGCATCTGTTCGTGCATTTAGTGGAGCTTCACTACAGAGGGTTCTCGCTCTATTATGCTGAAGTTACAGGCTTGCGGCACTGCAGAGCGATCCATCATAGTAACCAGATACTCCATTGCAGTTTCATTCCCTACCACTCCGCTTCGGCAATCAAGACACTATATACATCCTAGGGTTAAGTCTTAAAATTAATCTTACGCTGCAAGGTGTGAAGTCGGCCATCTTCCACTCCGATGGCTCTCGTGCAATGCCTTCACAAGAAAGCAGCCCAGGTGCGAAGACTGTATTTGCGTTTATGCACGCCAAGCAAGTGTATTGAAGTAAAACAACGTATGTTTGGAGTGGATGCAGCCTCGTATCTAGGCTTTTATCACGTGATATAGACGGAACGCTGTATGAGCTTTTATCAACCGCTGTCGACAGAACACTAAGACGCCGAGTCGCCCTGCACCTACTGTTACGCTCTATTCAAGATCGTCCTACGAAGATACTCAACTTCGAACTCAATACACGTTTGATAGAAGGTTATTGAAATTCCATCAATGTGTCTTCCTGTAGTTGTTCCGTGTTTCTGGCCGCTCCCCTACGTTGCCCTCTTAAGGGGAAGTGTCAACTACAATGCCCATGAATGCACCGGTGAGGCAGTCCGATCATTCATAATTACCTGAGCAGAATATCAGTACGTCATGACAAACTGCATACGCAACAGCGAAAGAGTTTTTGCCTTAAAACCACTTCGCACGCAAGTATAAGCGGGAAGAGCAGTGCTCAAGAGGAAAGCAGTGCGCACCTACAGCTAAGGAGGGAAATCAAGCGAGAGATGCAGAGTATCCACTAGCGAACAAGAAGCAAACCAGCACGACTGTGGTGGTCCAACGCTTGGTTGTCCTCAGAGTGCTAAAATGTGAACGGCCTCTTACTACAGAACCTAGGACAAGTAAAATGTGTAACGTGCATCGAAGTACACGATAGTTCGGCAGCTCTTCCGCTCCTCATAAAGATATTCCTGCATACTAAAACAGGCAATTCATGCAGCAGAGTAAATTCTACAATCCCATTAGGAGGAATAAGCATGCATGTAAATATGGGGTAATTGAAATTGTGCAAGCACAATTCTGAGCGTAGAGAACACATCTAAGATCATGAGTGGGTATTGCTTTTTAAGACTTGATGACTATTGAGCTGCATTCTAGTCACAAAACAAGCTTGAGGCAAGAACAAGTATTAGGAAATGAGAGAGGTATCGCCCATTGCGACTCGCCTTGTGAAGTAGCCCAAGCCACGAATTCTGTTGCAGGCAACGACACCCACAACTACTTCTTTGTCAACCACTAAGATTGGAATATGCCGCCACTATATTTCGTCAGCAACTCTCTACTAGAGTGTTTTTGGTTTTTAATAGTCTCGGAATCCAGCACTGTCACACTGCTTGTGGATGCGTCAGCTTAATTCCACTCGCTTCCCTGCGAGGAGTAATTCGGATATCTTTGGAACTTCTTTGGGAAACCATTATTAGTAGCAATTGAGCATTGTTGGATTACGAGAAAGCAGCGCGCTATTCTGAGCAGTGAATCGCGGTAGAATTGCGAATGGTCCGAGTCACCTGGGCACAAGCCTCTTCGTCCAATCACCGTCTGTTGCATCCTGTAGGCCTGCATATCCACCAGAACCGCATATCCAAGATCAAAACACACAGCTAACTGCCGATTATTGCAGCTACGTGATTGTGTCAGGCTTCATGCATAGATTCGCGCCCACTAGGCAGCTATTCTGTGAACCTCCCCCCTGCCAACGGTTGCTGGTGACCCGCCCCCCTCACCGCCTCGGCCATCTGGCCTACGCTTCGATCAAAGATTCTTCCCCCATGCTATATCAAAAGTGCGGGGTAAGTATACATATATGCTGACTCAGTACAAGGAAGAACATCGTGCCGAACAGTTGATGTCTGTGAGCATGGGTGGCTAATACTGCAGAAGGGAACGGCTGGTGTACACCAGCTACCGGTTGCCTCAGGGTGGTTCACAGCGGTCGTATTCTTGTCGATGAGGCGCGTCGTACAGGCACGCCAGAATGCACTAGCGAAATTCGGGTCCCCACCCAAAATGACACGCCTTGGCAATCTTGAAGCTGCTATGCACGAGGCAAGCGTAATTGAGCAACTTTTTCAGCCGTTACGCAGTTGAAGCACGGGAGGAAATGGGCAAAGCTGCTGATTCCGTCAACAATGGCGTAGTTGCTATCTTGACCTTTGACCTCCAGGAGTCCAACAAAGAACATTGGTAGTCAGAACAGTTCAAGTCTCTTTAGAAAATCGTTGGTCTTGCACAAAGGTCGTGTTTAGGAGACCTTCGTGACTTTAGCTGCTAGCAATTTGGGCAGCACAGTGCATACTGCTCTGTTGTGCTCAGGCCACCAGAAGGACCGTAAATGATGTTCCGCTGCATCTTGAATCATATGGTGTTTCGAAAGACCATGTTCATAAACATTGCGTAAAACGGCACTGCGGAGCAAGGTCAGAGTGCACAGGTGATGGTGTCATTGCTTGTTTTGAACCACAACAGGCTATCCTAGACGTGGTCGTCCTTCAGCTGTTTGTCATTCTGATTTTGGGAACAGTGGCGCATACATGGATGTCAAAGGCAAGAAGTTCAAGCACTCTCGATAAAAGCCATGAATTTTTGTAGTTGCAAGTGGCTGCGCTGCACAACAGTGAATCACTGAGGCGTCGCGAGAGCACGTAAGCAACCACGCTGGTGATGCCCGTGATATACCTCGCTGTAGTATCGTAGTGCAAGAAGCGCCCAAGCCAGCAAACAACTCTAAAATAAGCAAAGTCCTGTAATCTCTGTGCAACGTGCATTGCAAATTGACGAATTGGCTGGACAGTGAAAGGACGCCCATAAAATAGTGCCTGCATTTTTCGTGCCACGCCACGCCGCATAAAGCTCCTTTTCCCGCACCGAGTACCACTTCCAATTTTGGCGAAGGGGTTAGAGCAACAAGAAATACGTGTATGCTCTGGAGAGACGGCAATGTATTTAGAGAGAAAGCACTTACCGCTATGTCACGAATATCGGTTGTTAGGAGGAAACAGTGTCAGGCAGCGCAAGTAGGGGGTAAGTTTTAAGGCCGCCGGCATGCATCCCTTGGGCAGCATCAGCCTACTCTCTGCAGGTCCTAGACTGAATTTTCATAACAACTTTGCTCAACAACATAAGGATCCGAGCGTGTCCAAAAATGAAAGATTGATTGAAATGTGCAAGAGCACAGAAATTCGCAGCTTTTCTGGGGTGTGCGCCAAGGTAAAAGTCCCACGACAATTATTTTGACTATTTGTTCAATTCCTACATCCGAAAAGGAATTTATCAGGAACACAGGTGCTCTGATGAGAAATAAACACTTGCATGCCTTCCCATATCATTGCCCCATCTACAGTAGTTCCCACAGTACCTGATTCGGGTGCCATAAATGTCGTAGGTGGTCTTAGACGTCTTGACTCAATCCTCAGGCATCCTCCATGCAAAATTCCTGTCAGCCCTCTTTGAAAGGTTTACTGAAGTTATTGATGAAGTTGACGTTACATCTCAACTGAGGCAGTAATGAGAACAAACGCATATATCTATATTCAAGCTTGCAGATTCTGGCATGGAAAAACATTTTCATGCCTGCCATCAGGTTGAATGAGGATTGTAAGAAGGTATATGCGAGGGAGATCAGCTGTCGAATAGACTGTTAGGCCGTGTATGTTGCAGGCTAGTTCGCCTAATCGAGCCATCGACAGCTTCTTCTTCAGAGGTCGTGTTGGGGGCATTAAAGTTGGCACTCAGACGCCTTCTTCCGTCGTTTCCCGGCATCCACACCGGGCGATGCATAAGGGCGCTAGGCAATTCCTGGACTTTAGCTATTTCTAACAAGCCACCTGCCTAAAGCTCAGCCTTCCCTCCATGTTACGCGGATTTTAATACTGCAAAACATAGCTTGGGGCTGAGTCAGGAATCAGCTAGATGCGTTGCGGTGGACGGTCAGCATGGTGCTAGTGGGCCGGCAGCCCGCCATTATTCAGCACATTTGCCACGCTCTCCTTGATACTGCCTATTCCTCTTGTTCTTCAAATGAAACGTCAATTGCATTCACTAGTAAGCACTCACCACAGTTGCATGAAAAATGTCGCTCATGCTATTGAAAACCAATTCTCTCAGGCTCACCAAACAGAAATCCGTTGTGAAGAAGGGCAGGCGTTGCTTTTTGTAGAGGTGTTTGGACTACAGAGTGCGTAGCTGTGCCCACCTGCGCAGCTTCCACGGACCACCTATGGCATAAGTAAGATTATGTCATGGTGCATAGGTCGAAGGCTGAAGTAGTTGGCCATAGTGCTAAACCCATTTTCGACTTTCCAGGGCATTTAGCTGCCATAGGCACAGCGGTTCTTGCGTTTTGCCTCCCGCATGCACATACGAGACTCAAAGACTGCGCTTGATAGGAAGCGGACAAAATGCAGTTCAGCGGCGTCTCCTCGAATAGCGGTTTCACTTTACATCAACTTTCAAGGAACATTAGGAATGCTTATCCATAACCTAAGGTTTACTTCTGCTAAGGATTAATCTGGAACACCTATCCAACTGAGGTGCTATGCTCTTGGGCCCCCGTCACTGGAACTCAACATGCATAGGGGGCTCATCCTCTCCTTTGTGTTCCTTCTTTCCTCACTAAGCAGCATGGTTCCATGAATTTGATCTCCTAACGGCAATGCAGCTGTGTTCGTGTATATGAAGACGTGAATAGAGTGAATGTTAACCTTTCCGTGTATGCCGACCGATTGAATTTCCTCACTTCAGTCTTCTGTCATTTCCCGAGGCTTGCTGACTTCGGCGCAAGCCAATGAAACAGGGACTGTAGGAAGGCTTGGATTGTAACTATCCCTACAGGTAGCGTGATCCTTTGTATTAATATAGCCACCACCAAACTGTGGGTCCTTCTAGCTACCATGCCGCAAGGTGGACTCGGTTCCATCCCTCTGCTGGTACCGAGTGAGGTACACTCCCGACCGGCTGATTAGCGTCAAGTACTTGCACACCATTGCAATCGTCATACGTCTCTGATCGGCATAGGCGCATCGATATATTTACAAATTTCGAATTGGCTCACAAATAGAGCCTTCCTACCAACTGCGAGTCTACTCTGTTCACATCATCTTGAAGTCTGAACTCTGTCACCCCAACAGGCGTTGTGCCACCGTCAGCTTCAACCTCCAGAGAATTCATTTTCCCGAATGCCTCCACACAAAACAAATTACTGACGTGCCGAATGGCGTGACTAAAGCAAGACAGGTGTTCTATGGAAATGTGATTTCCCAGTGCATCCGTAGCCACTGGATGACTGGTGAACAGCTGCATCGAAACCATGCGGTACTACCATTTTTGACATTCAATGTAAAGCGTTTGCACGGATGCGCCAAGATCCAGACTCATCAAGAATATCATTGAAATTCATTGAGTGCTTTCGGAATAGACTGCCCCTTCTCTCTCCCGTGCCCCTAAGATTTCCCGATATGAAGGGAAAGGGCATGTTGAGGCGCATGTAGCTGCACCTCTAAGTGTAGCGGGCCAAGCTGAACTCAGCAACAAATCATTACGCTACTTATAGACAATAAGGAATTGGTAAAGAATATCACTACGAATGTGTTTTGCTGTAGTGTGCCAACGCCGCAACAAGGTGCAATGCTGTGTGCCTGCACACTAATTGCTTTGTGCACTAAGCGCGAATGCTAAGAATGCATAGCAGATGGGGTGCGCCAAGCCTCTCTGGCCGTCTCTCCTAATGTTAGGATCTCTGAGGGTCGCCGGAGAAAGAGGTGGTGACTTTTACGGAAATTACTCAATAGCGTCTCATCAAGCTTGTATTGAATCTGGAGCTGAGCGTTTCCTTATGAAAAGCAGTTGAAGCATTGCAGTTGGTAGCACCGAATGAATCGATGCAACCCTTCTTTTCTCATTCACTGGCCGTGAATGCATTGAGCTATCAGGTTTTTCTAGAACAATTGTCTGGTTTGACTGAGGCTGATTGGTACTTTTGCCGCCTGGTCCTCGTTTGTTTCAGACTGGAACGAGGGACAAACGGATGCACCGTATGGTGGTGGAAGTTGACCATGGACAAACTCTGTTGGCGCGACAAACGCCTGCCTTCAAGCTCGTGTGGACACAGTAGCTCCGTCATTGGTAGAAAGAATTTGGAAGCCAGTTTAATATTTATGGACGCATCGATGACTTCATGCTAACCAGACAAGCATGACAGGTGCACTGCCGGGCAGGCCGTCGAAATTTATTCGGCTGATTAGAGATGTTGCTGGCATGGTACCCCACACTTCAACAGTAGCTAGAGTTTATTGCAGCACGTTTGGCGGAGGTAGTACACTTCAATGGTAGGGCTCTTCTTGTAGAGAAGTTTGTCTGCCTGGGAGGACCATCACAGCTCAAGCTTTCATACAAGCCCTGACCCCTCGGCTCGTGCCGACATCCGCATAACGCAACCTTGCATTGGTAAATCGATAACGTGAAACTTTGAATAGCAGAAGCCTTATCACGCATAAACACCTGCTTTACTATTGGTTTACAACAGTAATACTTGGAGAGCCACAGCAGGTAGTCGCAGGGCGACATCACCTCAGCTACCAAGCCAACAACCACTAGGGCCTCCACAAGCTATGTACATCATCATGTGTCAGAATCAAATGAGTCCACTTCGCCGTGTTGTGTTGATACAAATGCGCTACATGGGAATCAGGAACTGGTGGGTTGTGAGAGTCACTTCTCCGGTGCTAGTCAACAGTCGAAACCGGACGGGAAAAGAGAGCCTTAGTAAACCTGAATTCCGAAGCAGCCCCCTCACAGCCCCCGATCAACGCGCCTGCTTCTAGTTGAGCATAGCCGCTCGTATATTGGAGAAGTGCGAGCACACACAAAATCCCGGAAACTCTGAACAAAGACACCAGCCCAATTGGAAGCAAGCTGCTTAGGGGAGAGACAATAATCCCCCCATGCATGCTAGGTGACAGTGACGGGGGCCCAAGAGGATAGCACCTCAGTTGGATACTTCTTCCAGGTTAATCCTTAGCAAAACTAAACTTGAAGTAATGGATGAGAATTCCTAATATTCCTTGAAAATTGATGTAAAGTGAAAACGCTGTTCGAGAAGACGCCGCTAAACTGTAGTTTGTCCGCTTCCTATCAAGCTCAGTCTTTGAGTCTCCTATTTGCATGCGGGGGGCAAAACGCAAGCCACGCTGTGCCTATGGCAGTTAAATGCCCTGGAAAGTCGAAAGTGGGTTTTAGCACTATGGCCAACTATTTCAACCTTCGACCTATGCACCATGACTTAATCTTACTTATGCCGTGGATGGTCCGTGGAAGCTGTGCAGGTGGGCACAGCTACACACTCTGTAGTCCAAACACCTCCATGAAAAAGCAGCGCCTGCTCTTCTTCACAACGAATTTCTGTTTGGTGAGCCTGAGGGAATTGGTTTTCAATAGCATGAGCGACATTTTTCATGCATCTGTGGTGAGTGCTTACCAGTGAATGCAATTGACATTTCAGTTGAGGAACAAGAGGAATAGGCAGTATCAAGGAGAACTTGGCAAATGTGCTGAATAATGGTGGGCTGCCGGCCCACTAGCGCCATGCTGGCCGTCCACCGCAACGCATCTAGCTGATTCCTGACTCAGCCCCAAGCTATGTTTTGCAGTATTAAAATCCGCGTAACATGGAGGGAAGGCTGAGCTTTAGGCAGGTGGCTTGTTAGAAATAGCTAAAGTCCAGGAGTCGCTTAGCGCCCTTATGCATAACCCGGTGTGGATGCCGGGAAACGACGGAAGATGGAGTCTGAGTGCCAACTCTAATGCCCCCAACAGGATCTCTGTGAAGAAGAAGTTCTCGATAGGTCGATTAGGCGAACTAGCCTGCAACATACACGGCCTTACAGTCTATCCAGCATTGACTTCGCTCGCATATACCTCCTTACAATCCCCATTCAACCTGATGGCAGGCATGAAAATGGCTTCCATGCCGGAATCTGCAAGCTTGAATATAGATATATGCGTTTGCTCTCACTACTGTCTCACTTGAGATGTGACGTCAAGTTGATCAATAGCTTCAGTAAACCTTTCAAGGACGGCTGACCGGAATTTCGCATGGAGGATGCCTGAGGATTGAGCCAAGACGTCCAAGACCACCTACAACATTTATGGCACCCGAACCAGCTACTGTGGGAACTACTGTAGGTGGGGCAATGATATGGGAAGGCATGCAAGTGTTTATTTCTCATGAGAGCACCTGTGTTCCTGATAAATTCCTTTTCAGATGTAGGAATTGAACAAATAGTCAAAATAATTGTCGTGGGACTTTTACCTTTACGCACACCCCAGAAAAGCTGTGAATTTCTGTGGTCTTGCATATTCTATCAATATTTCATTTTTGGATACGCCAGGATCCTTATGTTGTTGAGCAAAGTTGTTATGAAAATTCAGTCTAGGACCTGCAGAGAGTAGGCTGATGCTGCCCCAGGGATGCATGCCGGTGGCCTTAAAACTTACCCCCTACTTGCGCTGCCTGATACTGTTTCCTCCTAGCAACCGATATTCGTGACATAGCAGTAAGTGCTTTCTCCCTAAACGAATTACAGGCTCTCTAGAGCATAAATGTATTTCTTGTTGCTCTAACCACTTCGCCAAAATTGGAAGTGGTACTCGGTGCGGGAAAAGGAGCTTTATGCGGCGTGGCGTGGCACGAAAAATGCAGGCACTATTTTATGGGCGTCCTTTCACTGTCCAGCCAGTTCGTCAATTCGCAATGTACTCAAAGAGATTACAGGACTTCGCTTATTCTAGAGTTGTTTGCTGGCTAGGGCGCTTCTTTCACTACGATATTACAGCGGGGTATATTACGGGCATCACCAGCGTGGTTGCTTACGTGCTCTCGCGACGCCCCAGTGGTTTACGCTTGTGCAGCGCAGCCGTTCTCGGCTACAAAGATTCATGGTTTCTATCGAGATTGCTTGAAGTCCGTGCCTTTGACATCCATGTATGCGCCACTGTTGCCAAAATCATAATGACAAACGGCTGAAGGTCGACCACGTCTAGGATAGCCTGTTGTGGTTCAGAACAAGCAACAGCACCGTCACTTATGCACTCTAACCTTGCTCCGCAGTGCCGTTTTGCGCAATGTTCATGACCATGGTCTTTCGAAACACCATATGATTCAAGATGCAGCGAAACAGCATTTACGGTCCTTCTGGTGGCCTGAGCATGACAGAGCAGTATGCACTGTGCTGCCCAAATTGCTAGCAGCTGAAGCCACGAAGGTCTCCTAAACCCGACCTTTGTGCAAGACCAACGATTTTCTAAAGAGACTTGAACTGTTCTGACTACCAATGCTTTTGTTGGACTCCTGGAGGTCAAAGGTCAAGATAGCAACTACGCCATTGTTGACGGAATCAGCAGCTTTGCCCATTTCCTCCCGTGCTTCAACTGCATAACGGCTGAAAAAGTTGCTCAATTACGCTTGCCTCGTGCATAGCAGCTTCAAGATTGCCAAGGCGTGTCATTTTGGGTGGGGACCTAAATGGCGCTAGTGCGTTCCGACGTGCCTGTACGATGCGCCTACTCGTGGACAAGAATATGATCTCTGTGAACCACCCTGAGGCAGACGGGTAGCCGGAAGGCACCAGCCGTTCCCTTCTGCTCTATTAGCCACCCATGCTCACAGACATTCAACTGTTCGGCACGATGTTCTTCCTTGTACTGAGTCAGCATATATGTGTACTTACACCGCACTCTTGATACAGCATGGGGGAAGAATCTTTGATTGAAGTGCAGGTCAGATGGCCTAGGGGGTGAGGGAGGGGCGGGTCACCAGCAACCGTTGGCAGGAGGGGGGCTCACAGAATAGCTGCCTAGTGGGCGCGAATCTATGCATGAAGCCTGACACAATCACGTAGCTGCAATAATCGGCAGTTAGCTGTGTGTTTTGAGCCTGGAGATTCTGTTCTGGTGGATATGCGGGTCTACAGGATGCAGCAGACGGCGATCGGACGAAGAGGCTTGTGGCCAGGTGGCTCTGATCATTTGCAATTCTACCGCGATTCACTGCTCAAAATACCACGCTGCTTTCTCGTAATCTAACAATGCTCGATTACTATTAATATTGGGTTCCCAAAGAAGTACCAAAGATATCCGAATTACTCCTCGCAGGGAAGCGAGTGGAATTAAGCTGACGCAACCACAAGCAGTGTAACAGTGCTGGGTTCCGAGACTATTAAAAACCAAAAACACTCTAGTAGAGAGTTGCTGACGAAATACAGTGGTGGCCAATGCCAGTCCCAGTGGTTGACAAAGAAGTAGTTGTGGGCGTCGTTGCCTGCAGCAGAATTCGTGGCTTGGGCTACTTCACAAGGCGAGTCGCAATGGGCGATACCTCTCTCATTTCCTAATACTTGTTCTTGCCTCAAGCTTGTGTTGTGACTAGAACACAGCTCAATAGTCATCAAGGCTTTAAAAGCAATACCCACTCATGATCTTAGATACGTTCTCTACACTCAGAATTGTGCTTGCACAACTTCAATTATCTCAAATTCACATGCATGCTTATTCCTCCTAATGGAATTGTAGAATTTACTCTGCTGCATGAATCGCTTGTTTTGGTATGCAGGAATATCTTCATGAGGAGCGGAAGAGCTGCTGAACTACCGTGTACTTCGATGCACGTTACACATTTTACTTGTCCTAGGTTCTGTAGTAAGAGGCCGTTCACAATTCAGCACTCTAAGAACAACCAACCGTTGGACTACCACAGTCGTGCTGGTTTGCCTCCTTGCTAGCTAGTGGATACTCTGCATCTCTCGCTTGATTTCCCTCCTTAGCTGTAGGTGCGCATTGCTTTCCTCATGAGCTCTGCTCTTCCCGCTTGTACTTGCGTGCGAAGTGGCTTTGAAGCGGAAACTCTTTTGCTGTTGCGTAATCACTTTATCGTGACGTACTGATATTCTGCTCAGCTAATCATGAATGATCGGAATGCCTCGTTGGTGCATTGATGGGCATTGTAGTTGACTTTTCCCCTTTTGTAGGCAACGTAGGGGTGCGGCCAGAGTCACGGAAGAACTACAGAACACATACTCACGAAAGTTTGAAAGCTTTCTATCAAACGTGTATTGAGTTAGAAGTTGAGGACCTCCGTAAGAATGTCTTGAATAGAACGTAACAGTGGGTGCAGGGCGACTCAGCGCCTTAGTGTTCTGTCGACAGCGGTTGATAAAAGCTCATACGGCGTTCTGTCTATAGCACGTGATAAAAGCTTAGACACGAGGCCGCAAACACTCCAAACATACGTTGTTTTTCTTCGATACACTTGCTTGGCGAGCATAAACGCAAATACAGTCATCGCACCTGGGCTGTTTTCTTGTGAAGGCATTGCACGAGAGCCATCACAGTGCAAGATGGCCGATTTCACAGCTTGCAGCGTAAGATTAATTTTAATACTGAAGCCTAGCATATATATATGGCGTCTTGATTGCCGAAGCGGAGTGGTAGGGAATGAAACTGCAATGGCGTGTCTGGCTACTATGATGGACCACTCTACAGTGCCGCAAGCCTGTAACTTCAGCATAACGAGGGGATACCCCTCCGTACTGAAGCTCCACTAAATGCACGAACAGATGCTACAGCATTTAAGCTCTATAAGACATGGTTCAGGGGTCTAGGTGCAGTGCACTTGTCTGAAACCCCACATCTACGTCGGCTTGGTGAGGCTGGCTCGATCCGGATCAGTGCCCAAGATGGTCTTCTGCAGTAAGGGGTTCAACTTCAAATTGCTCTATGATAGCCGTATGTACTCCATTTCAAAAGCACAACAATGGTTCAATGTGACAGAGAAGTGGAAAAGGCGCGAATACGACTAGCACAGCACGAATGGATTCATTGACATCTGACGTAGTTATAGTGAAATTTCATTGCTGAGCATGCAGCAGCTCTCACTACACTGCAAGATATTTTAAACTGATCAACTCACCAACTCAATACGCCATGTTTAACACCGCCATCCTGTTGTGTCTAGTAGAGCCCTCGGCAATGTGGGCATTTCAGTCTACCTACTTCGTCTTATCGAGTCTACCGGTGCAAGCAACAACTGGCTTTCAAAACCACGCTCGAGTTCTCCCCCATGTAAACCTTAGGGCGAATTGGTGTGAACACCCTTGATGGAATGCATGAACCTGTTGCCTTGATGTCGAACGACGGCCCCTTCCACGGGCAGCACACTCAGAAGGCATTCCTTCAGGCCCCCCCTCCTCTGCCTAATCCTTCTGCTGGCCCTGACTCACACCCTGAAAAAGTGGAGGAAAGGTTGAAATATTTTGGCTCAAGCAACAGGTGGCGGCGCCACAAAGCTTTCCAGCTTCTTACCATTATTGCATCTGTTGTGTTTTTCATACGGACAGTGTATTTGTGTCGGCTGGAAGGCAGGACCGAATACAAGGTAGCGGCAGTAGATCGCAGGCTGGCTGGAGGGAAAGCAGGAGGTGAGGATGAGGGAACAGGACCGAGCTCAGATCCGAAATTGTGCGAAGGGGCAGAGGAAGTACTGGGCACGGAGCAGGAAGCCCAGGCGACAGGGGAGCCAATGGCAGTATTAAATCCAGCAGAGGCAACAATGTCTGGAGCCAGCACAGAACAGCAGCCGAGAAAGAGGAAGAAGAGGTTGAAGCACCTGGAAGAGCTAGAAAATGAAGTACATTTACCTCCCAAGAAAACCAAACACGTTGAGGCTTGGATAGACCCACTAGAACATTTTGAGGCATTGTTACAGGCCCAGATAGACCTTGTGCCAGGAACGCCTTCCAGCATCGAACTCAGTCCTTTCAACCTTGGACATTCGTTGTTCCCTGACTCCCTTCTAGCCAAGAAGAGGTGCCTGGGTTTCTAACTGGCGACGGCGAGCAGGGTATTGAGGAGGCGTCTGGGTGCAGTACATCACCATATAGTAGTCAAGCAATACCTGAGGATGAGGCCCTCCCTGACGTCGTTCTTCGACGACACTCTCCTTGGGATTTCCGATTCTGCACCGCTAGTCCAGGACCAGGCAGGGGCACCGGCGGCAGTCACGCAGCCCCTTACTACGCAAATGGGTGATGCTACCTCTTCCTGAACACAGGAGGTATGCGGCTTGTCTTTTCGGTAATTGTAGCATTGCATTTACTCAGTTTCTTCAGGTTGACCCCTCTGTCCACATAATAGCAAGATGCATTAATGGCGTGCTGACTTGGCACTCTGCGTTTTCGACGTGCCCATATTGTTTTTGACCAGGCCCAAGGTGTCAGTAACTCTGTGTCTCACCGCAGTTCCTCAGAGTTGGATCCCAGTTGAGCATAACCTTTTGTGTGGCGTAATGTTTGTGTCTTTAGGCTAGTCCCTCTTCCTCCGATATCAGTCCTGCTCCAGGCAGCATTTCGGCATCCATTTTGTCGAGTTCAGCGCCTACATTGGCCCGGCACCCATATTATCGGTTGCCGGTCGGAGACCCAGGAGCGATGCTGCCACCGTTTGAACCACATCATGCCCTGCGAAAAGGGGGAGTAGTCCTTCCAGTAATTCTCGCTGACGTTCGACAGCTGCTTCTAAAGTCATATGTATCGAAGCACGAAATGTACAGGCTCATGGGAAGCACATGTTGTCTCGTTCAATATTCAAATAGGTTTTTGTCACAACCGGTAAACGAAAAACGCATGTCTGCACTGTTGTATTTCCTCGCTCGTCGGCTTCTAGTGGCGGATGCCTCGTGGTGAATTGGAAAGGTCCTGGGTCCTTCAATGAATATGCATCTGTGGTGGGATAAATTTATGGAGCCACTGGCGGAGCACGTGAATGTACCCCATAGATCCATGTCGCGTTCAGGAACGGATTTGAGCCTACTGGCGCAACGCATGGTTGCTGCGCTACAGCAGTACAAGTTGGGTCGGCGCCCTCCTGCTCGAGAATTGATTGCACTCAAAAGCCAAATATTTCGTCTGCCCTGCATCTGCTGATACTGTAGATCAAACGCGTGGGATCCTTGGCGAGACGATGACACGGGCAATGACGGACATTCATAATGCCGGAAGTCCAGAAAGGACATGTGAGCATGAAAAACCGACAGAAAGCGTATTCACAATCGATTTAAGTGTATACGCATGTGTGACTCGGTGTGATTCGTTTTACTTTCTCCTCGACCAGGTAACTCACTTAACCTGGCTTCTGAATGAATGACAAAATGCCACACTGAATACCCGTGCCAACCTTATCCTTGTGCTTGCATAATAGTTAAATATTTGGTGGAGACATACATTTGCAATCGTTTTACTCGTGGAAAAGGCGGCAACTCTCTTTAGGTAGAGGGGCAACGCACTCTACCTTGTGTTCAGATCCAGTTTCCTTGCCAATTCGTTGATAAGGTCGTGTTGTGAAGCATAGTACTGTTTTGGAGGCTACTTTCCTAGCGGTGATACATGAAATAATGCGTAAAAACGACAAAAAGTGGCGAACAAAAAGCGAGGCAAATATGACGCTAGCCATATGGTCTTCTCTGCAAGGTCTTATGAACATGAAGATAATTATAAAAAGTAGCTTCATAGTAGTATAGCTTGGCTTGGAGCAACCACTGAATTAATGAGGATATTAGACCATACTCGACATAAGATCGGATCGCCGAGCGAGCACGATAGCTCCAAAGACGTCTCACCTTTACTCGGCGGAGTAGCTGGTGAGACAATTATCATGTATTATACATATCGGACAGGACTAGGGCATGTTAAGCAGTGCCAACTGGTGAACACAAGAAATGCATAGTCGAAGGCAAGAACAATTTTTCAATTTCAGGTTGTCCACATCGAGTGCAGTCCCATGCCCTTGAGCAACATGCCGCCTTTTATTTTTAGGTGCAAAATGCGGATCTCGGTGTAGAGCAGCAAAGCCACCCGCAAGAAGGCTTTCGACCACACTACTTATGATAAATAGGCGTTAGTAAAGGATTCTTCAATTGGTATCTACATTTATTGCACATTAGAGTCGGCTGAGCACAAGAAAACGCAGTATGGTGTACCTGCATGTCAAATGCTTCGTGCACTAGCTCTAGGTACTGAGACTATACATGGAATGCAGCAGGGCGCATCGTAGCCGGCCCCCTGTCCTCATGCTAGAAACTTATAGGGAAGCGTGCAGTGATAGAAAGAGCTTTTTCGAGACACGCATAATGCCTTTCTACTCTTTGTTAGTGGAGTCTGAGGGAAAGCGTCTTTTTGTGAGAAGCTTTTGGTGGAAAGTCACAGTTCATTGCACCGCATAGTTCGATGCAGCTTCTCCCTGCTTCTCCACTAGCTCTAGATGCAGTGGGATTTCAGGTCATTCTACAGCAGTTGTGTTGTACCAAACAAGCTAACTGATGATTTTGTTGGTCAGGGTGTCTGGACGCGGACTGGTGAATCGTCCCTTGGCGGTTTTAATTGACAGTGTCACGACTTTTTGGGGGGAGGAAGAGGCCAGCCTGAGCCATCCCACAACTGGTAGACAGGCACGAGTGAGTGGGTAGCCGAATAAAACGCATATGGGTGCCTCGATGATGCTATCGTGCCCCAATAAAAAATGGTGGCCGTAATTTTGGACCACTACTAAATATCTCATTGGCAGGTTGGAGATGATGTACGCCATAGAACAGGAAGGACTGCCCCTTGTTTCACATATACTGGAGGGAAATGCACTGCCCTGGCGGCTCTATTCACGGTAAAACTGTGTGTATGCACATTTGATTATAGTTAAAGCCTTGATGAATTGCATCATCGTGTTTTGCGGGATGAGCTCAGCGCCAAGTTTTGGGAGAACCGAGAAAGCTTGAGCAAACAAATCGTCGAGGCCGCAACGTACGCAAACAACTGCTGTAGCAGTGGCCCATCTAGACCGAATCTTTCATGTTGCTGGTTGTAGGAGGGGCAGCGACTTAGCGACTAAACAACCAAACAGTTAGGCTTCTATAGGCTTCTTTAAGGTTATGGACTAAGTGAGGCTTCAGGGACACATGAGTGCAGCACTTGAGTCTTTGGCTGCTAGGGCGAAAGTAGCGCAAAATTTAGAACTCAAGGGTGCTGAGTTCAGGTTATCAGTTCAAAATCACAGTCTACACGCTTCCGAATAGCCCCCAACACAACGCATCATGTTCTAAAGTTGGTGGTAGAATCCCCAGCGTGCAGCTCACTAGAAATCCAAATGAATGCTAACAGTAGAAGTATG
Organism: Cyclospora cayetanensis; assembly: GCF_002999335.1. Taxonomy (NCBI): domain Eukaryota; phylum Apicomplexa; class Conoidasida; order Eucoccidiorida; family Eimeriidae; genus Cyclospora; species Cyclospora cayetanensis. The sequence continues at coordinate 8,720 of NW_020312325.1, read as the reverse complement.
ACCTTTGGACGCAAGCTGCATGGAACGCAAAGAGGATACTTAGGAAAAACGGGATTTTCCCTACGCGGACTCCGGCGCTCTGATGGGGCCACAGAGTATAGGGCAGTTGGGGACCCGCCACGGGGACTCTACGTTAATGCAGGTACTCATTAATGATCGAGAATTGCCTACGGCAATCGGCACGGGATGCGAGGCAAAATCTGTTTTCCGCAGAGATGACACAAAAGTGCAATCTGCCTGCTCACTACCCAGTGCAGTCCCCAAAGGCTCAGGTTTGCAAGGGGGCGGCAGAAGGCAGCGATTGGCAAGGTTACAGCAGCTCGGCCCCAGTTCAACTAGGAGTCAGGTCTTATTGGGATACTCGGTAAAGTCTAAAAGATATCTGCGAACCATGATGACTCCCAAGTATATTTCTTCGAGCAGAGGAACCACAAGGAGCACTAATGAAGGAGTCTGCGGATTCATCTAACAAAAATGGGCTGCGAGCAGACTGGGAACCTGCTGGCCGTTCTGTGCATCGAATTGGGCTCCCTGAGCCAGCCCTAAGGTGAGTTCGGCAGCATCGGACGCCCCCTTACCATGAATACGAAATTGAGCGGCAGGTGGATGTCTTACCAAGAGAAAGATCCCAGACATCGGCCAGCTCTTTTGCGTAGAAGCACTTCTTTTGCAGAAACGACGGAGTGTAGGGCACGTACCTTGACATTTTAGCCATTTAAAAAGATCACAGTGAAGCAGAGGGAACCATTTCCTCATGGTGGCGATTAACTTGACCAGCTATGCTGATCAACAGTCTTCTCGACAGTTGGCTTCGAAAATGTCTAACAGATCCTCATTTACCCAAATGACAGGCACGAAAAGAGTCTTATAAACTCGTGCGCGCAAGCGCGGCTGTGCCTTTATGCGTCTTGGACCTGTCTAGGAGCCAGCCAAATTGTAGCGCCAAGATGTTTGGAATCTAGTGAGCCTGGCAAGGCAGGTTGGAATTTCCAGCCATGTTTTTTCAAGCACGTCTACACCACCTCCTGGAGCTAAAGCTTTGCAGAACGTCGCCTGAAGGCACGTGTGTGGTTGCTTACATTTGAAATTATTGTGCTTGTGGGATTTTATGTTTTGACTGCAAATGTTGATACTGATCCGGCAAAATGCAAGCCCTCAAGGTATGTGCTCTAGCTTTGTGTAGGTTCAAGAACGCTGAGAAGTGCAGTGGGCATGAAACATATCACCACATTTTTTCCCTAGTTGGATTGGATCCCTGCTTTTTTGAATGGCAACACCCTCTGCTTTCTGGATAGAGGAAGCGTATGCAGCAGGAAGGATCCTTTACAGCTAGAGTTTGCAGGCCTTGGATATTCCTGGGGCTGTGCGCAGGCCTCCTTCTTCTCTTAGTACGACGTCACGTAATATTGAATCGTATCAAAGCTTTTGTCAACGTGCTTGCCGGCAAGCTCTCGCAACCTCTCAAGAGCCCAGCGGTGCTCAGCGCAGCCACTCTTATACCGTGCCATCCCTTATCTCCCTAGTGAGGCATATACACACGCTAGTCAACACCGAATGGTAGGCCAAATCAAGTTGACCGCGGCCGTCCGATGCTCGCTGTCGTTGAAAAACTAGCATGTGTGAACGGCCTCCGGAGACATAGCAAAGAACAGGGAAAGTCTGTGAAATGGACCAAGTTAAACAGTTGGCCAGCAGAGCTTCTGTGCTTCAAACAGCAAGTGCTACATGCCAAAACAGGCAGTACATGCAAGACAGTAAATTATCTACCTAAATTCGAGGAACATGCGTGAATGCAGCTACACTATATCTCAGGGTGCGTGCGCATAAATGAGTCTAGAAAACATCTTAACGATTCTAGTCAAGAACGTAATTAGCAACACCCGTGCAGAAACGTCGCTATTTCGGGCAGAAGACACTGGCGAAGGGAAAATTACCGTGGCACACGTTGGATTGTTTTTACTGACCGAAGTTGGTAACTAAACAGCCATAAAATCTCCGCCAACCAACAACGCCCGCAACTACCCTTCAGGCGCTTATTAATATTGGCTTTTCCCATCACCTTTCAGTAACCGCACTCCTTTTCTGTGTCATTGAAACTCAGTGTAGCAAGGCCACATCGTGCGACTTCTTGGAAGCGCCCTGCCTCCACACGGGCTCTTTCTGTGCGCCGCAAAGCCCGTATACATTTTCAGAGAATTCTGAAACATTTACAGGAAGTCAAAAATGATAGGTATGTGACCCGTCCAGCTTGTAGGGGAGTCAAAAGAGTGAGACCAAGCTCTGATTCGTCATAATTCGGCAACTGGTCCTGGTCACTTGGCCCTAAGCTTCTTCATCTGGTCACTTGGTGCAACTAGTCAGGTGTGTCGACGAGGACCAAATCTCCAGGCTCGATATTCACAGCCAAACTCAGCTTAACTCAATTGGCTTGTGTCTCGCAAGCTTTGTGCACACATTGCGTGAGATGGCTGCCGGTTTTTCAATCCCTCCGCCGCCAACAGTGGATGCTGACTCGGGACCACCAGGTCTAATGCCAGATGGGAGAGGGGCACTTCAGTGTGGGCCAGGGATGCGGGAGAACAACGACAGACGAGTTTGCTGTTATATTATTCACCCACTCAAAACATCGAAAAGCGTAAAGGAGATTCAATTATTGCAATTATATCCTCTGAATATGCAAAAGAGCGCAGCTGGAGCACTGTGCCTATTTGCCTAAGGGTGGTTCATAGTGATCCTATTAGGTCAATGCAAATAGACGGGTGGTATAGGAACACCCAAATGTACCAAGATATTTTGGATCCCTCTCTGTAATAAAAATCATTGAAATACGCCGACTTTTGAAGCAGTAGTCAAGAATATTTGAGTGCCTTGGTTCAGCAGGTGACAATCTGCATATGACAGTGCATACTCCTGTGCCGAGCGACCCATTCCAGGCCATCACGCGAGCCGCAATAGATTCTCCAACCTAGTTCAAAACCAGCTGTACCCGAAAAATCATGGTCATATGCACTCGCACAGCGCCACACTGCAAAGCGAAGCTGGAATGCACAAGCAACGGGCTATCCGCTTTGCTGTGGACAACTGCAGGCCATCGTCTACGCAGTAGTGCTTCCCTCCTTTGCCAATACACATATCTGACAATAATGGCGCAAGCATGGAAATCAAAAGCATGTCGCTCACGTATTTTAAGTCGATGCCGTACAATCACAAAAAGGATTAGCTGCGTTACACAATAGTCAACCGCTAAAGCGTCGCGAGGGGGTCTCAGCGACCCCGTTGGTGATACCCTTGAAGTACTCGCTGTGGAATTACACTGCAGAAAGCGCCCAAGCCACCCAATAGCTTTACAATTATCGAACTCCGAAAAGTGTTTGTTAGGTACCTTGAAGTGTGATGGTTAGTCTAGGGGATATGAATATGCCCACAAAAAAGGCGCCGGCATTTTACCACGCGCCACCACGCAGCATATAGCCCTATTGCCCACACTGAATACCGATTCTTGGTTTTAGTGAAGCGACGAGAACAATAAGCATAAACTGGTGGTGTAGATAATCTGAATGGAGGGAGTTGTACCTACCACTACATGACTAGCATCGGTTCTTAGAACGAGTTGAAGCGCATCAAGAGGTACAGCCAGTATGGAAGGAGTGTCAGGACAAACAAGAGGCATCCTTTGGTGGCAACCGCCTGCTCTAGTCAAATCAGACTGCGATATTTAGGCCAATAAAACGATTAGAAATCTAGCAAATCCAGAAATAAAACTTTGGTGATAAGATGCAATCCCATGGAATTTCTGACGCTTTTGTTGGTGAGTAGAAGCGAAGGCCCCCCTTCGACTACTGCAATTCTTATAAATCTGGTTCAGTTACTGCAGCTCAAGCAGATAATCACAGAAGCACAATGGTTCTTGTGGAAAGTGAGGAATTGCGTCCCTTCACACACAAGTCTTCGCGCACCAACAAGTAAACGGATGCCACAGGTGCTTAGATTCTCTTTAATGTTTCTCCTTAAGAGTGAGAGACGTCGGCCATGCCGACAGGCAGCCACTACTCCGCCATAGGCTCATAAATATTATCATTATCAAGCTCAGCCGGGGACTCATTTAGTTTACAGTTTACATAGAATACAGGTATATTATAGCTTGTGTGTGCTCGTGTGGAACGGTTTTTGTGCCTGTCATCTTGGCAAACGGAATCCTGCAAGAAAGCGTCTGTAGGATCTCATACCAAGAAAACTATTGTTTTCTGTAGCGTTTCGGAACATTTGCCTATATGAAGCATTGAGAGCTGCTCTACAGTGATCGTGTCAAGAGAAGGAGCTGTTGATGCAGCTGAGACACATCCCGTGTTTTGCTTGGCACCAACAGAGGACTATGCCAAAACTCTCTGGTCGGCTTCCGCTGTTTAACCCCTTTAAACACATCACTTGGCTGCTGCTCAATTTCTCCTTTATGGTGTTAAGGGCTCTAGAGCCTCAGAACATCGCGAGAGGCAAACTCAGAAATTTTCCCAAAGGATGGGCTAGACAATCTGCTACTTATTAGCCTGATGACGATTCATGATTTTCGGCACATCCGCGAATTTTCGCGTGAAGTTTGCGGATTCCTACGTTTTCCTGAGGAAATGCTCAATCGACTCTATTTTTAAAGCATCGGTTGGAGAGCTACTAAGACAGCATACATGCCTAGAGCCGCCTCCACTTACTGTGCCGCTAAACCACCGCCAGGAAGAAGTTATTCTTTGCCGAGGCACTAATCCCATGCCGTTCATCATACATGGCATGCGCAATGTTGAGGAGACCAAGCTGCGCTTCTTCACAGTGCTTCCGCACACTATTCCTCACAACAAGTAGCTGCGTGCACATGCGCACATTCCTCTGATTCATCCTTGGGCCCATGGCATGGCTAGGATTGCGTAGTGGTACAAATCCGACACAAAAGCTACAAACAATGCTACGACAGCTGAATTTAGTTGGAAGTAGCACTTAGCTGCCAAAGCCTTCCCAGCCTTTGCATCCTGCAGCCCCTCTGCAAAGCGGAGCTTTAGGAACTGCGCTGCGTAGTAACTAGGCAGATTGAATTTTTTTGCCGTCTCCTGAGATAAGAGGATGACAGGTGTACTCTACACCCAGTGCGAATTACAGCTAGCTACCCTCGGTAGTCAACATGTACCTGTATCGACAGAGAATGGCCCCGTGGTGAGCATATAACCGCGGCCCTATCCTCTGCACTCCCTTTCACCTTGCCGCAGGCTGCGCGGGGAGCTTTGCCGTCTCCCCTATGCGCCCGCCTTCTCTGCTTGCCAAGCAGCCTGATTCCAAGTGGCTCAATTCCGTAGCTGAAATTTTTTGGCTCCTAGGTGGGCTTGCAGGTCTGGCTTACATGACCTGATACCGCATTAGAGGAGCAGGTAGGCTTTGGAGACCTGTCGAGCTGCTTACGAGAGAACAAAGAAGCCGGTCGGCTTGAAATCTGAGTTAGGGCCGTTCGACAAAGCCCAGACGTCCATAGGATTTATATCTTTGCTTGGTTGCAGTTAATGCATCCATTCACTCTTGGAGCCTCGAGAATTCCACTTTTGTGAAAACACAAAGTTTGGTTGTTCTCTCGCAAAGCCACCGGACCCCCTGCGACCATCTGCACCTTCAACCGGCTAGTTTAATCTTCGGATGCTCGCTCAAAATTGCGCCCATCGCACTTATCTGGTCGGGAAAAGTTGTAGACTTATCCATAACGGTTTAGCGTCTACCAACCATGCCGTTCCAGTGGCTGTGGAGCTATAGGGCTCACGTCAGTTTGAAGTTTGTCTCGGTCGCTCCAACAGGTGCTATGCCAACTTCATCTTTCACCACCAGAGGTCTTTTCATAGCATTTTCCGCAATGAAGTAGCTTGACACGCCACAACTTGGCTAAATTAAAGCCAGTCAACTGCTAGTCCCGATATCTCTGCATTTACAGCCAGTGGATAAGCAAATAACAACTGCATCGAACCACGCGCTTCTAATCAACTGTACCGCCCCATCTAAGGTCTCCACGGGGAGATACACCCTAATATACAGAGTGTTGGGAATTTTTTTCAAAACAGAGCTCTGGTCTGTATCCGCGACTCTCAGGAATCTTAACATGCAAGAGGAGGGACAGATGGTGTGCGCGTAGCTGCACCCCGTCCGCACAAACAATTCATAGCTAGTAACACAAATCAGCAGGTGGCAACGCACACATTTTTATTTTCTGGTAAAAGCTTACAGTACTTTGCAGCAACTAAAGCATACGAACAGACAAACAATCAGCCAACAATAAATAAAATTTGGCTTGGTATGAATAGTCTTGTAGAAAGCATTGAAGTTTAGCTAGGGCCCCCATGCCTTCATCCTGCTGAGCTTCTTGGTCGTGCCGGTATCAATTCCAACAAAGCTGTTTGGGAGGCATTTTGTACGAGAGCCTTCAAAGAAGTTCTCGAGATTTTTGTGGATAGCAGAAAAGAATGCACCCTGAGAGGAGGTGCTGAAGCTGTTACTCGTATTGCCCATTCCTTCTATGGTAAAGAGTGTACTACAGCGAAACTCCAGTTCGTGGGCAAACAGCGAAGACACTGATTAAGCTACTGGCAAAATCGTTTGTCAAGCAAGAGATACAAGCTGGACTGGGAACACAACAGAAGGATACCTGATAAAGCATTATGATAAGCCAAAGCTATTCTTCTAAATCTGGGAAGCACCAGGTGCCACAGGCTGACCAGAAGTCAAGAGGGTCACCAGGAAACAAACCAAATCTGGCTGCGACTGGTATTGTCTCCTCAAAGGCCACTATCAGCAAAAACGTTTGCCGGGATTGCTGCTCCTCGCAGACAGGTGTCAGGGAAGAGCTTCTGAGACAAAGGCCTCCATGGGATGCTTCCGGTGCGGTGGCATCGGGCTTGAATCCCGCTAGTGAAATGATGCCAGTTTTTTTGGCAAAACCTGGACCACAATCGATGTCTTAGGTGCGAATAATTGAGGCATGGGGCAATGCCGGGTAAACACAATCACCAGAAAAGGAGACCGGGTGCTCTAGTGTGCATGTCAAGACAAGAGGTCGATGCCGGGGACACAAGAAGACGTGGGGTTCTTGACAGAGTTTCTGTGAGAGTGCTTGGAAGGTCTCAAGGCGTTGATGCAATGCTGTGGGTACAGATGAAGCCTTCTAAATACCGACTAAGTCACTCACAGCCACAGCAGCAAGCACAATTAATGGACGTCACCAGCTTGAACAGCCGCATCGGCAACCACAAACCCAGAAGCAAAAGCAGGGTAAAAGTAACCTTATAAAGCACAGGTGGTGAAAAACTAATTAGATTCTCCACAGGGTGACGGACAAGGCTAGAACATAGCCGCCGGGACTAGCAAGGCAGTCACCTGCTAGAGAAGAAGTAGAGGTGCTGCCTATCCCTGCTATGGTTTTACAAAAATAAAGCATGTACCCCAAAGGTCAAACACGCCGACAAAGGGGACACAGGTGGTATGCCATGAAAAACGCAAGGGGTACTCCTAAAAAAAGTCATTGCAAGCCATCTCCCAAAATACTCCTCCAGGCGATACCTCGAATTTTTTAACGCTGAAGGAGTCTGCGAACGTATGGCACAAAGGAGCAACATGCAATAACTGAGCAAACTCTATAAAAGGGAGAAGACGGTAACGTATTGCTCATGTAGCCTTGAATGCGGAACAAGAAATCGCGAACACCTGAAAAATTACAATCTTGAGCAACAGATGAGGATTCATGAAACAGCTAGAAACCCGCAGTACGAGCGGGGCAAGCAATACCAGCGGATGGCGGAGAACTCTTGTTGGAACGAGGGGCAGGAAGAGCATCAAAGAAAAACAAGAGCGCCTCAAAGATGGCGCACTGATGGTTAATTGCAAGACAATCACGAAAAGATGACGTTTGATAGCTGAACAGAGCGCGATTGGGGTGCAAGACCAAGAGACCTTTCCCGAGACTAGCACCACCAACCAGAAAAAGCTGTAGGAGATGAAGAAACCAAGAACCGGCTTCTGCAGTGCACGGTTCCAGAAAACAGAGACTAGAAGACCTTGGTTCTCAATAGACGTGCAAAGAATTCGTTGTTATCCATTGCATTGTGTGGGAGGCGGTAAATTTCGGCGTTGGGTGCTAGAGAGCATGAGCTATAAGGTCAAGCTTTGGACGACACAGTACTTGGAAGATCGTTTCGTTCCCGTCTTGTCGCAGATTAAGCGTTAGAAGCAAAGGAATAATAACTCCGAGCTCACACTTGAGCCGCTTCTGGGACTAATGAGGTGCTGCCTTGATCCGGCTGCTGTATTATCAGTAGCACACTTCCCTAGCTACTTCACCTTCTTTAATGCCCAGGTACAGCACAGAATAATTCTCAGTCCTGACTCTCTATGGGAGCCTCAGATCGTTCTGTGCTTCCTGATATCGGGAGTTGCACTGAAAGAGCAGGACCACGAGCAGGAACCACTACTGCACCTAAAGGCTTTCATCGTCACCGCTGGCAAGATTCTACTGCGGAAGCCGACGATGGCAAATGAGCATGTGTAACCGACACCCCAAGTACTGACACAACGTGACAACCTGAGGTAGGAGACAGCGTGGAACCGCTTACGAGAAGGCAGGAAGTGGCGAGGCCTGCATAGTAAAGCTAGCCAGTAAGATGAGCTACAGGCACTTCGAAGAATGGCTGCTTGACGAGGAAAGACAT